>NW_018408835.1:405884-626799 GCF_002113885.1 Mizuhopecten yessoensis
GGGGGGGGGGCGGTTATCGAGTCAAAAGGTCAAGACCCGGTTTCATGAAACTGTTACCATGCTCAAGCGTGGATTTCATGCTGAAGCCGAATTTCTTGTTTCCGTTAATAAATAATAAACTATAATGTCAATGATTTTAAACAAAACGTTGAAGAGGGTTGGAACCGTTGTCAAGGTTTATATTTGACGTTTTGTTGCCCGGATTGGACGCTTCTCTTCCGAGGCCTCTCCTAAGGAGACTAAGATGATAACAAAGTAGGTCATCGTTCCCAATGGCGGCGACATTTATATTATTCTGAAATGGGTAAAGCTATTATTATTGTTACAGAAAAAGATAATTTTCCAACAAGCATAGGCATGTGATAAAGTCTTTGCTTTTAGTTTTGTGTTTTTCCCTTTGTGATTTATTTTAATATCACTTGAATCATGACTGCGAAAATTTGTATTTACGAAAATTAAACGATCACCAGTAACATAGAATATTGATGAATTCAAACAATAAACATTGAGCATTGATGATAAAATCATAGGACGAGAAGTTTACTGTGTTTTGAAATTGATATTTGGAAACTATATGGTGTATATTACAAATCAATAAGAATGTGAAATAAATTGTTCTTCATGCGACAGAGACAATCCCTGTCCGTGTTTGTTTTCTTATTTAAAATCGATTAGAAATGAACACTGAAACAGTATCCTGTGTATAATTAATATGTATCATTGTAAAACATGCGCTTTGTACCCTACCGATTAAAACTAAAAAAATTAAGAGTTGTTTTGTGAAAATGAGCAGATCCATAAACTAGTCCTTTACATGTAATATAATACTGACAAAGGACAACTAAACACGTTTGCAACGTTGAGTAATGTTAATGGCAGATTGTGCCTCAAATCGTTTACGATCTCCAATGTGGGAGTAAAATATAAAACAAAGCAACATATGTTGCCAAACATTAGTTACAAGACAGTGCTCTCTCTCCCTCTCTCTCTCCCCCCCCCCTCTCTCTCTCTCTCTCTCTCTCTCTCTCTCTCTATTTATATATTTTTTATAAATAAATTTCGGCTGGTGCATAATTTGTGATTGTCTTCACGCCCGCACATTTTGGTTACAGGCCAGCATTGATTCCCTACCGTCATAAGTCGCCGCTAGTCTGCATGCTCACCATTAAGACAAAATTAAAGTTTGTGTATCTGTATAATTGAAGTCTTTTGTTCTACCTCTCTTGCCATTCATTATGTTAATAGTATTCTATAGAAATTGTCGCCTTTTCTAACCACTGCATGATTCGATGAGGCGAGTAATGAGGGGCATGTAAAGGCTTTGGAAACTTTCGTCCTTATAATTTATTAAGGGTAAAAAGAAGATGTAAAATATGTACTATTATACCTGTTGTCATACTGAGAATGTGTATAGGCCTTGAAGTATACAGTATTTGTATCGTACATGTGATAGGCTGCTATGGTTCATCACAAAAATGCCTATTCTAATGATGGTTTGCCTACTATAGGGCAAGTCACATATATTACAAACGTACTGACAACTTAACGGTCAGGAGGACACGTTGGTATATACTCTCTCAAATCGGTCCCATTGAGAGCCTTAGTTTTATAACTCTATTCTAGTGACTCACTCATACGCAATGTGTTGACTAATGTCTGTTGGCCGGGCGAGTTGTTACGCTCCAGTGTCTGTGGAATGGTGTTGTTACCATTACCGGTGCGACGGACAAACAAAAGGACTATACACATAATAATAATAATAATAATAATAATATAATAATAATAATAATAATAATAATATTTATTCGGTAAAAGCAAGATACAGGTACAAATATCACATATGATCACAGATTTCAATTGCATAATAATCACAGATTTATCACAGTATTTAGATTATCACATCAAAGTTAATATCACAAATTTTGGAGCACTATAAATACAATGTATCTGTTTGACTAAGCTTTAACCTAGGATATCCCATGAAAGCTGGGTGGCAGCTTATTTCCAATGGGGTCCTCTAGTATAGATCTTAATTACTTAGATAACAAAAGGTCCTAAGGATTTGACCTTATAATATGAATATAAGATGGTATAATTTCTCGTAATAATATATATATGAATAGAATAAGTTGTAATTGGTCAAATATGATGATGATATATTATTTCATCAAAATAAGATGTTATTTTATTTGACGGTATAAGATGGAGTTGTCATTAGCAAATATGATTTCCTTCTGATAATATATATATGTGGGGCTATGCATGATGTTGTTTCCACTTGTAATATTAAAATATCAGTTATATGTATCACTGTACATATCATAATGCAAGATGATGTCATTCTTGCAGATATTAAGTAACAATATAAGATGGTGTTAGGCCATATACATTTATACTGTGGTACTTGTGTGTAGAACAGACAACAGGTGGTTGGGCAATCCCTACCAACCTATTATCTGTCTAACAAATTATAGCAATTTGGGGTATAATACATATATAAAAATGACTTTTAATAAAATAAAGACTGAGGATGATGGTAATAAAATGTTCCATAACATTTATAAAAAGTACATATTATATTGGTACTTTAGTTAAAATTTTGGTAATACATCATATATTTTTAGAAGAAGTTTAGAGTCACCCACTGGGATAGAATAAAAATTACCTTTAGAAGACAAATTCTTGCTCAAAATCATTTTTTGCCAAAACTTGTAAGTACTTTTTTATCTCGCTTTTGAATTTCATCTTGTGATCGACAGATTTTATTGAATGTGGTAAGTTATTCCAATCTTTGATAGCATTATAGAAAAAAGATGATGATTCCACACCTTTTATATAAGGAATGTTGAAATTCAGATCACTGTTCCTGGTAAAGTGTTTTTTCTCTGTTCTAGTAAAATTTTCTTTCATATAGGATGGACATTTGTTATGTTGAATATTAAAGACATGGTTAAAACGGAGCTGTTTCACCCTGCCCCCAACATCCAACATATTAACTTGTTCCAATTCCCGATGGGTGACTCTTGATCTATTATCAAGTTTCAGAATAAATCTGACCACTTTATTCTGTGTAATTTGAACTTTTTGTCGAAGTTTTTTGGATATGTTTTCGAACCAGCAGCTAGAAGCATAGTCAAAATGACATTGGATCAGTGCCGACACCAGGGTTTTTCTAGATCTAAAATTGAGACAGTCACGGTGTCTATATAGAAACCACAATTTCTGGTTCACTTTTTTTTAAAATATTTTGGACAATTTGTTGTCCAATATAATACCAAGATATTTGACACACACCTGAGGCATAATTATATTACCGTAACACGAAACAGAAAATGAGCCTTCAGGTAATTTGGAAAGTTTCCTTTTGGGGCCAAACAAAATACTCTCTGTTTTTCCAAGATGTAAGGATAATTTGTTATCTGTTAGCCAATCGTGACATGACTCTAAGTTTTTCGATAGAAATTTTGAAATAATTTTTGGGTCTTTGTGCGAGAAGATAATTGCACTGTCATCTGCGTAAAGAAATAGTTTGCATCCTGGGTCAATACTGATCCGCATGTCATTTACATAAATGAGAAAAAGAAGCGGTCCCAATAAACTCCCTTGGGGTACCCCACATGTTATATTACAAATATCCGAGTTCACATTATTGATATTGACTAATTGTTTTCTGTTGGTAAGGTATGATGTGAACCACTCCACCGACTCAATGCCAATTACACCAAGTTTATCACACAACATGAATTTTGGGTAAAATTATTCTATAAATTCATCAAAGGGCATACTTTTTGCAATTGTTGGAAGTTATCTGCGTCGCCATTTAAAAGTGTGTGGAAAATCAACAAATATCACCAAATTAGATGACTGCTGCAAATCGCGATTTTTTGGCGATTGTTGCGAGATAGTAAAATACAAAATGTATAGGAAATTGGATATATATAGATCAATGTGTACAAATGACGTCATTTCTTTTGGCAAAATTGGTATGCCGAACTCAATATATCAGGCATTAATCTTCAGAAATCACTGATGCGTTACGGAGTATTCTGTTTATGCATGACTAATAGCCTCGATTTAAACTGTCTGTCTATCTAGGTACAATAAAAAAATGGGGCACGCGGTCAGTTGCTTAATCTTTCATTCGGAAATGATTTCCATATCATAACAGATAATGAATACAAGACGTTCCGAATGACTGCGATCAAGATGGCGACCGTATGAATACGCTAATGGGGAAATAATTATAGATAAACATTGGCCTTTATTTGATCCCAAACTTCATCGTCTGGTCATGATTGCCGTGGAATTAGATCTGATTTCTATGAATAAATGTCACTATATGTAACATGAAGTATTGAGAAGTTCGGACGTTTTAATGATTGCCCACAAGGGTTCTGTGATAATGGTCGACCACTGAATTGAGATGAGCGAACATTATCGCTGTTTTGTAAAATGTATATCAATATTGTGATTAGTCTTTTTTATGTAGTCAACATTGCTTTTCTTGTATTTGTATTTGTGTATGTATGTCAACCCTACAACCCAATATTTACGCTTCGCATTGCATCTCCATATACACTATGTGGAGCGCTAATAAAACCAAAGGGATAGTACTCAGAACGTTAGCGACCCTCAAACCACATCCTGTGATTGTCTGTAGAACTGCATGATAGTTAACGCTTGATACAAAGGAAACTTTCTAGAAGACGGCTGTTCTTTTTATCAAACAAACATATCTGATACATACATGTATTGACATATAATCCGAAATAAATGTTGACGTTTGAAGGATCCCCGTACCACTGCCCAAACACTGTAACAAAGTGTTAGAAACATGGCTATAGCTTTGATCATTCATTTCTGGAAAGAAAACTAAACCTTACGGGACCTGTATGAGTAAAAGAAAGATGAAAGAAGAAAACATAATCATCAATAGCGTTTTGAGGCGAACACTTCATTAATTATAGACCGAACTAGATTCGAACCCCGGACTTCCGATTGTTGTATAGTCGCTTCCCAACTGAGCTACCTGGTCATCGGAAGTGTACTTGCCCAATTATTCTAAAGTTACATGTATAACAAAATGGTTTTAAGGGGTGGTTATTGTATATAGGGAAAATCAGTGTAGAGAAACAGGGATCATTTAATTGCATCATCTAGGAATTTGAACAATTTAAGCAATTTCATAATAGACATTATACCTATTGACGTGTTGTGTTCGCGGACAGCGTTACACTTTCTCCCCAGATTGGTATTATTCTCCGCCAAAAGGTTTATGGTTAATTATCCGACAACAGGTTAATGGTTATTCTGAGGAAGCTCAATTATAAGGGAATCAATACCGAATTACTGAAATAACACAAAATATTTAAATCCGCATAGCAATGTTCCTATGTAAACTTTGATGGAACACATGGCGCTGTCATAGTGTCATTGGCAGATTGCTGATGTCGTTATTTTAAATAAGGCCGAATACAAGAGGTAAAAGGTTATTTGTTTATAAAAAGAAGCGCATAATTATATAATTTCATGTATGTTTCGTCCTCCCTTAAAGATTTTTTTCACATCAGTAATATATGATTATATCCGGTTGGCTTTGTGCAGTTTTCTTGTAATGCTTGCTATCTGAAAACAGCTCACTGCTTAAACGACGGTTTCAAATTTTCCATAGAGGAACAAATGAAACGCAACAAGTACATGTTTTATTTGCGTGTGACGTTGATGCTGTACCAGCAGATCTAGCGACTTGTATTACGAGACACTACAGATCAGGGGGATTACGCGTGTGACCTTTGCTTGGAACACCGAAGGGATACTAGTTCGCTGTTGTCAAGTTCCTTTCTTTCTCCCATATCTACTCATACTGTTTGTTGCTGTCGCCTTCTGGTTAGCCAGTTGATAACATGTGACATGGTGGGATTTCATTTTAACGTGTTCGGAGCGGATTTTATCGCAGCGTCGTGCAGTTTCTCAATGACCTTTGAGTGGCGACATCATCGTCTAAATAAACAAACACGGTCACGTGTACCTATGGCGTTTGCATTAATCTCTGTGATCTGTGTTATACCCCACCTGTAACCTGGGAATTGCTGTTGTTATTTTCCCTAAAAGTGTAAAATATTTCTTTATATATATATTCATGTGAATTTTTCGAATATACAGCCGTAATTAAAGAATGAAATAACAAAGTCAAAATAATGATTTTTACAAGATACTTGACATTTTACATATTTAAGAGCACATTTTCACTAATTTTTTTCCGAGGGAGAACATGTGTGTGTGTTGAGAGGAGGAATGCATGCCACAGCGAGACGGGAGTGAGCGTTAGTTTCGTACTTTTATTTACATGTATATACAAATGTATATGTACAGTTAGTTTCATACATTATTGCGTAAGCAAATAATCTCACTTAACATTTCCTCGAATCGTGAAGGAAAGCTTTGTCCAATGAAGTACAAATCCGATTTGAATTAAATAAACTTTCTATGACAAGTACCTCGGAGCTGACGTCTTCAATTGTTAAGTTCAAATTAGCTTTAAATTACAGCTTTCCGCTTTTTTCTCACCATAAACTATAGTTAATCTCGGTCTATTCTTGTCGAAACTGTGAGGACTAGTTAGATATTTCGTCAAGAGTCTCTAAAACTGGACACCAGGAGGGAAGTATTACAGACTACAACTGACGGACCAGACGGCCTGTATTAATGAGTTTTACGACAACGGATCAATGATGACTGATCAACAATTAAATACGAAACTATCGCGCGGATAATGTTGACAGTTGATAAAGAATGGCTGCAAATACGTGATCACTGCTGCAAGAGAAACCCTCCAAACACTGATGATGTAAACACGGTCTAATACCAGAAAGGGAGGCATGTCGGTATAGAGTTACAGTAACGCTATGCACTTATACAAACAAACGAGACGTAACACATAATGCAATCTAGCCGTTTTCCGAAAATCAAATCTAAAATTTGAGTATGACACGACCGTTGAAAGGTTTCGAAGAAGTCCGTTCTTGCTAGATTACGAATTGATTACCGAACTACCCAGTACCTGGTCATAGTTTTATTCCTTAACTTTTCCCAGGAAAGTATCTTTTTAAGTAGGGACAGGTCTTAACTTCAGTCATATTCTCTCATGGAAATACTTATGTAAAGTGACCTTCGTTAAACCGAAGTTCAAACAAAATAATTTTGTAACCCATAATTTTACTCAGGTAAAAATGGAAATTTCGCAGTGTGGAAAATCCCCGCGTTTCTATCTCTGGGGATCCTTCAGTTTCTGACACATCGATCCGTACTCGCTAAATGCCCACATGTTACATAAGTATATCATACTGCGCAATCGTTGAATTAACAGCATAGACTGTATTTCAGCTCAGACTTATTAGTTTCCACGTCTTATATCCAAACCCGTTCTGATGTTTTTTAAATCCCCAACAATGATATCAGTTACAAATATCCATCGATCCTTCAGCTACTAATACAGTCTGATGCCCATCCATCATTTGACCACAGGTTATGTCAGCCACACTGCGCATAATCGACGGCAAGCATAGACACAACTTCCGTCCAACCCCGCCGATCCCATATACAACATGTTCCACTTTGTCATTAAAGGGATGGTCTGTCACTAGTAGAACGCCCAAACACTTGCGGTGAACATGTAGATGAAAATTGATTTTCTATTACCAGCCGCAGTACACTTAAAGTTGTCTTATTAGGTCGTTACCAGTCCTAACATGGCTGACATTAGCTACCGGAAGTAAATGTGATAGCTCCGCAGTCAGAAAGAGCAGGTTCGCACTCAAAGGCATCGTGCACGGAATAGAGGGAGGTAATTTGATTGATTAAAGTCTAGTTAAGCTTGACATTAGGTTTTAAGTGTCGCAGCGAACTAAGGTAAGGGAAGTCTAAACGTATGACCAGCAAAGCACAAAAGGGGGAAGTGTAATGACAAAACACATTTTAAGCGGAGAAAGATTACTGGATTGTTTGTCCCCTCATGAGGGGACACTGGTCAATTTCGATCTGAGAATTATAATAATTTAACTTTCAAAGAAGACGACAAGAGTTCGAATAAAATGAAAGCTCCCCTCCCCCCTCCCCCTCCACACACACACAACACTGATGGTGGAACTTTGCCCATCTTGCCCCCAAGTTGGTAGAATAAATCAAGCGCATAGTTTCAATATGACGGCTTCTGATGGTGTAAAAGTGACGTCATCTATTGTTATATTTCTATTGAAACATATAGAAAAAGATGCAGATACATTGTGTCTCACCCTGTGGTTAAAAAAAAGGTCGCAACAGGAAAAATATGGATATGCCTGTCATTGGTTAGCGACTATGATTAACCTTTATCATGTATTGTTTGGTTTACTTTCTATGTGTTTTACATCCTATTAGCAGCTATGGTCATTTAAGATCGTGCAAGGTTTTGGTGGTTGAGTTATATAAAGCAGCAGTTCCCGAGGAAAAACCACCGACCTACAGCCAGTACCTGGCGACTGCCCAACGTAGGCCTCGAACCCGGTTAGTGGTAGCAGAATGTCAGACGCCTTAACCACTTGGCCACCGCGGCCCCCTCATTTATTGTAAACTAAGTCATATGTGATTAGCATTTCCTGTTGCTACTCCTAAATTTTACTGCTGTGGGAATAGTAGATTGCTCGATTTAAATGTGTTTAGGCTACGTGAATCAAGATTGAGATCATCAGCTTTTAAAATGGTCAAAATTGTATGTTTTTATCATAACACAACAAGCTGTGTGAGGTTTCCTGGTTTGAAACGTGTATCCTGATTATATTCAATAATGAATTACACGATTTCAACATTAGTGGCAATAAGCCTGGCTTAAACGCTTTGTAATCCATTATTGAATATATTCATCTTTAAGAAAGAAAAGTTGACAATGATTTAAACTTAAAACTACTTTTCTGTTTGGTTACTCCTTTTTCAGTTCAAAATCATTAAGCTAATGATTAAGAAGATCCCAGCTCACGTCAGAGCTTTAAACACATGTATAGCTTAGATTGTACAAGTTATTAGAAATAAATGATTGTCATGTTTTTACCAAAAGGTATGATTAGCATATTTATAATTGGCATGGTAAGATTTATGATTAGTTGGTATATAAACTGAAATTAGAGTTACATCGGCCTTACAACCGTAAATTAACAGTAATGGACGACGCGATTTTTCGTATAATTACATCGACAAATTGCTAATTAAAATTAGTATAGAATTATAAATGTATATAGAAAAATGCATCAACTTTAAAGGGAAAGATCAGATATTAAAACCGACAGGAAATGATAATGCTGAGAGTGGAAGGAATAATAGAAATGACAAATAAATATATATGAGATATTTTTCTTTAAGAATTTTGTTCTTAACGTTCTCAAATTAAATTAACAGCATGAAACAAGACTGTAAAATTATGAATATAAACATTTATTTTGAGTATAGTCGCTAAACGATTGCGTCAAGATGATTGTTCACATTCAATCGGAAACCGTCGTCACTTGTCGTAAACGAAACCTCTTGTCCGGAAACTGCCGACGATTCCCGATTGTGTATAAGGTGCGAACGCGCCCATTTCCGGAGTGAGGAACTAGAACAGAAGTAACTTGTTGAAGAGCTGGTCATGTTTCGAAAATCGACAGACGGAAAAATGAACAGATAATTTTGATTTAGAATATTTCAAAAATTGATTCAGTGCTTTAAGATTAGGTACCAATGTAAAGATTTTACTTTTAAATCCGCTATTTCACCCCCAGTTAATCAAAAAGCACCATCTTTCTACAGTTTCGGAGAAGGAAAATTTAATGTATTGCATACAGAGTTGAGGTACAAATGTAGTCCGTTAAATTATGAACTTTTTAGAGTAAATCTGATTGAGAACTCTTAATGTATTTGTGAAAAACCCTTGTGGAAATGCCTACCACTTCTTTTTCATATGTCCTAGTTATAATATACAAAGACGCACTCTTCTTTCAAACATACATGATTTAAATCTGGATGTTGTCATTGATATAAATGTACTGCTCATAGGAAATTCTGTCGGTAGAAATAACACTTCAATTTTTAGAAATGTGCAAAAGTACATAAAATGGTATTCATTGTGATCAAATTATGCTATTTCTCAATTTATGTAAAATTTATTGTGGAGAGGGCCTTTGTAATGTTGATATAACTTGTGCCTAATCCGTTTGCTTCATGTATGCAATAAAATATGTTAAAATGAAAGATTAGTAACACGTGTATTTCTAATTTGATACAAATTGTGAAAAAATATAATGACTTTAAGATGAATATTTACAGACGTTAAGCTAACAAATCTATAACTATGTGGGCACAGCTCGTTATTTAATTAAATTCGCATTTTGTTTGATTAAAATCTAAACTCATGTTTAAAATCATCCATTTAAATTATAAAGCAATTAGCGACACAGAGGAATCTTGGGAAGAAAGAAAATGTGACATTAACCGTTTTTATATCGTTAACACGTTTTTAATTATATCATAAGTAATTACCATTTACTCATTAAAACAATCTATTTAATTTGATTAAAAGATTTAAAACGAAATTAAGTAGCTGGTTAAAATCACACAAATTTAATTTTAACAGTAGCTATACCGCTTCGGATGAATTTAGCAATCATGGAACTCAAGAGACCTTATACGTTTAAAACTGAAATCGATATCCAACACATGTTAAAAAGTACACCTCAAAGGATGTGGTGTTTCAAATTACATTCTTAAAATTAATTTAAATGAAAAAAGAAATCTGCTGAAGATTGAATGTTTAATAGAAACTAAATCACATCGTAATTGCATATCTGATGTTAGGCTCAGAGAGTTGATTCGAATTTCATCCTGTTGTGACGCAGCATGTGTCATAGCAAAGACATTTTATTCAATATATTTATAAAATTTCTAATCCTAAAGTACTTAATAGTTTGTTTTTATGTAAATCTTGACAAGCCCATTGTTATGATGAATGTTCGCGAGCGCTTTTAAAACAATTGTATTTTTTTTCAACTTGTCAATTTCTAATACTGAAATTTCGAGTTTCGAATCAATGCTGCTTTTGTTTAAGTTTGGCGTTTGATAATTCAATTCACACGGAATTCGGCTATGTTTTTCGTGTTGTTGGATAATTTAAAAAAAATGGTTGAACGGAAGTGTGAAGAGGGACGTCTTATTGTGTTTCGGCAACATCAATATCGTCTAGGTTGACTGTGAGCTGTACCGAGGCAATAATGATTCTGTGCGTGGATACAGATTGAGTCTTCACAAAAATGTGTCGTGAAAATATAGCCTTAAAATCACATATTTAAAAACAAATGTTCAAGATGATATTTTCTCAGTTCCGATTGAAACAAGGAATATTTCTTTAGAAAAAAATAAAAATTATGCTGATATTTATTCAGTTTCGGTTGAAATAAGGCATATTTCTGTAGGAGACGGAGAATGTATCTGTTAAAGCATATTCAGTAAATACGTCATAAAACAGATATTGTAAAAAAAAGTGATTCAATAAATACCGTAAGCAGAGTTTAAGAACCAATGAGTGGTAATCGAAGGGAATTACTGCCCTAGATTTACTTTATTACGTTGCTCCTGGTTTTGGATCCTATTTCCTGTGCATCTGTATAATTAATTTCGTTGATAAGTAACATTCTGCTATCTGCTGAAAGTCGTAAACGTCTGCTTCCTAGGGTGACTGATTTGTGCCTGGACAAACGTTGAGATGGTTCATGTACTTTGAGGATTACAGAGGAGCGACACCCGACTTCAAAGCAAGTCAATGTTACCGTTACGCGACTGTGAGATTCTTTTGATTGAAAGCAAAGGATCAAACAAGTCATCTTGTCTCATCCACAAGATGGCACACACCGAGTCTTCGATTTTGCTATGACTTATTCCAGGGGTGTAGAGGGCAAAAGTGAACGTTACCCCTGGAATATCGAAGATGTTAAGTCATTTGATAATGTTCTACACAAACCAAAAACTGCTGTCACTCTTTGAAAAAATGCATGTGTTGACGTTATTCTAGAGTTTATAAATGCTGACACAAGAGACTGACAGGCGATATCAATTTAAGCCCAAACCATTAAGCAAGAACAATAATATGTCTGCTTTGAAATTGCCGTGACACCACAACCTTGTGACTTTCGGCTATCAACAAGTATGCATTCCTCTGGTAAACATCCTGAAATTGAATTGGCGGCTATTTAAGAAATCCCAATATGTCCATTCACGTGTACGAATACGCCATTATGTCGCTTTGGATCCACTTAATTTTTTTACTGACTCAATTTACCGGCCCGTTATTTTAAGTAATTGCCATTTAAGTGTCAAATGTCGTGATATTTACTATCTGTTTATGGAGCAGAATCTCAATAATTGTTATTGCATCATTTAGTTCTACTTGCTTTTTGTTGATATATTGGTTACATTATAATGACATTTGGAGAAATTCGCTTGTTTTCAACCCGATATGTGATATCTACAAAGGTCTGTCATTGCTGTATGCCCTTACATAATCTGTCTTACTCACTAAGACATGTTATATTCCCTGCAGTTTTAGACAAAGAACAGGCCTGTTGTAACCATCCTCGTGTTGTCATACATTCAAGACAACTAATAGGGGGCCCTGCTGATTTGGCGGTTTTCTTCGGTGAATAATGCTTCAGATATTCTGAAGAAACCGAAGTTGAAGTGATGTCCCAATTACAAAACTTGGGATCTGAACAAGTGATATTAAGCGGTTTAGGCGTCTGACCGTCCGTCAACGATCACTAGCCCTCTGCCAATGTGCCAGGGTTTGAGGCCATCACCTGGGGCAGTAGCCAGATTATGGCGACAGGTCGTTGGTTTTCTTCTGGTAGTAATTGCATGTAAGAGTTATCGTTCTTGGAAAACTTCACAGTAGTGAAATAGGTAGCCGGTTCTCTAAAGTACAGAAAAATGGACACATGTGACTCGTTGAATAAAAAACAACTGAATTAATGCCTGGATTGCTTTGAAATACTTTAATATTGAAAGAACACACTGTTCTGTCAATAAACAACATACAATATTCATCAGTTTAATATCAAACATTGGAATATGCGGAAAGTATGATACTGTCTCCCTACATTGGGTTTCCAACTAGGGATGTACTTCCTATTTCAGCTTAGCAATACACTCATTTGACCTTAAATAATCATAGCTACTGTATTCATATGACGTAAGACACAAACAAACAATATCAAGCCAAATCGAACTTCTGACAAGCTTCGGTTTACAAATTGAATTGCTCTATATATTGAACGGTGCGTGACCCAAATTTCAGTACTGTACATGTAAATAACTCTCCACCATCCCAAAAAGTTGTACTTGTCACATTCACATGTCGAGTATAGAATGCATGCCTGAACATATTGACGCATGGACGGATGGACATATCAGTCGCATAGCAACCTGTACGTTTGTACGAAGGTGAATCCGTCAAATTTTCAAAAACAACATTAACCACAAAACCGATATCGCTGCTTGTTGTATACTGATGTGTCCAACAAATATTTATAGAGATATGAAATACAATTAAAATCACGATTTTAGTTTGATTGTCTCAATAATGCCACTACTTCGTGTGGTTTTTCCTCTTGAAATTGATCTTGAGACGGATAGATCTTAAAAAAAATATATTCGTTTTTGCCGACCGGGGGTGTGAGTGTGAAGCTTCTTGCCTCCCACCCCCTGGTACCACTATCAGGGCCCTCCCCCTGGACCCGTTCCTGAATGAATCCACTTCGTGCAAGTGATATAGCTTCGCCCCTACATATATTACCTTCATTTCCCGTTAACCCATTCAAGCCTAGTAAGAATTGGGAGTGGAAGTAAATACACTTGGGCACTTTACATCTTTTCTGCGATAGATTTATACAAATACGTTAATATTGATAAGCTTTAATTTCCAAATTATGGACCTAGAATTGCCAATGTCAGGTCTAAAACAGATCATGGTTAGGGAAACATGTTTAAGAGTCGTCGAAATTCAGAACTTACAGAGCGGAATTACCTAGATATGTTAACGCCTTCAGACCAGATGCCGAGACACGATCGGATAAAAACCCGATCATGTATCATGAATGGACGTTCTGCGCAGCCGCAAGACAGTTAGTGCCACTTCAATTCAATTATTTTATTATCGTAAGCAATACAGCTTATTGATTTGAACAACCTACCTGCACTTCAGACGATCGAAATTGTTCGGCCATGATATGAGTTGTTTATAAGGAGAATTCCCCGTCTAAACAGAGCCGTGTATAATCCAACAACACATTGTCACACTGCAGAAATACTAGCCTATAACTTCCAAGTTCAGCTTAATAGACTTTCTCTTTATCTCATTTGGTAGAACGTTAACTAGTAAACCAGCGGTCCCGGGTTCGACTCCTAGCGGAGGCATTGGTACAAAGAATGACATCTGTTACATTGGCACCCACATAGGAACCTGGAACATATTGACTAAAAACTTAGCGATACTTTCATAGGAATCACTAACCGGGTTCGATCCCTTGTGGAAGTATTGATAAAAGCAGACTTTTATTACATGGCGCCCTAATAGGGACCCGAAAATATTGACAAAATAACTTGAGCAGCGATACTTTCAAAAGAAGAAATATGACCCATGACCCAAAGATATGAAACCACGTGGGTTCCTCGGAAATAAAAATATGCAATATTTTATGTGCATTTTACTGCTACAAACAGCACATTTCAGCAGAAATAGGGTAATCATAGAAAGCTAAATGCGTACTTTCTCATATTTCTCTGCATCTACAGTTTATAAGTACATGTACATGTGTACTGTTTGTTATTCAAAGGTGGCTTAACCTTGGTATGGAAATTGCGATATTTCGCAGTCAGAGTTGTGGATTTTTTTTATCAATTTTAGGTAAACATCATACCGTATGCTATATATTTCAATAAAACACAAATGTTGAAAGGTCATGCTTATGATTCCAAAGAATCGACAAATTCCTTGAACTTTTTGAGACAATTTAAATCTTAAGACATATAAGAATGTATAGTTGACCATTAACAAGAACAATTTATAATGGAAAGATAAGTCGTCCCCTAATATACCATCAGATCCTGGTTATCGCAAGGAGGCAAATATACAAACCTACCCTGTTTCCGACACACATACACGTATGCACGTCCTTAGACGTTAATAAGGCGTTAAACAAAATAAAACCAAACCAAAATCTTAACATACATTTTATTTCAATGATTGAGCATAACAAACGAAAAGAAGACGACCCCGGATTATTATTTGATCCGGAATAGCTCGATGGTGCTGTGTACCTCAGGCGGGGCGAGCGAGGTGAGACTAATTCCCGCACCAGACTCGGTCAGACATCAAAGAACCTTCATCAATATACTGATGTGTTTCTCTGCTCCAGGCCAGACGGTTTATCATACACGAGGTCTTGTTGACGTTAGGTAACTTTAATCTAAGGCAATAAGCGTATGTTTGAATGAGTTGCTATTCAATTCGTACTTTTCATCTATATAGCGAGCTTAATAAATGTTGTTTTGTTGTTTATAGATAAAAAAAAAAATAGGAGAAAATTGCAGGAGATTGCATTGCCGGGGTGATTTATGATAATGCAATAAATACGTAATATAAAATATTACTAAATCGAAAGTAGATTAGAATACGAGTCAGTCTGCTTTGATTTGTTGTAATGTAATAACAATCACAATATAAAATATTGCTAAATCGAAACTAGATTAGGCGAGACTGGTGTAGTCGTGATCGGTCGAGGAGATTATAATAACTGCTCCCGACGGAAAATTGATCACGTGACTGTCGATATGTCAAGACCTTAAGGTCAGTTCGGCCAATCACGCTAAGTATAAAGTCGATATTGGCGACGTGCTACATTTGTCATCTGTCGAAATTGAAAGTAAATAAGTGATAAACTAGTCGATAACACGTAATTTTTAAGACGGTCTGCATGTGGGTGTATATTACCATGGCGTAAAATCAATAAAATGATCTTCAGGATATCTTCAAAAAGGAACGAAAAACATAGAGACTACATATGGGGTCATTTTTTTATGAAACCGTCCTCATCAAGTATGTATTATGTACTCAAGCAAACTTTTTTTAATCACGTAACATTATCAAAAGTTAAAGAGTAAATATTGATAAAATTAGATTTGAAAAAAAATAATAACAGAACAAGCAATTTGGTTTGAGCACAGAATCTGAGTGAGAAAACGGTCCCATGAACGCCGACCCAGATTAATTTCAACAAACTTTTATATATAAGAAGTTTGATTATATGTTAATATAATCAATGTGATACTGTATTATCAGTATTGGCGAGCCTGTGTCATACATATTGCCGAGAGAAGGCGACAGAACGTTAAAATATCATTTGACTTATCCTATTGTGTTTTTATCAGTTAAACTTTTCATACAAAAAAATGAAATAAAATATTAGTAAAATAATCTTTATTTTTGTACAGCAAACGGTGAAGCATAATTCATTCAATATTGATTTTCGGTGTTGATAGTGTGTATTGATAAAAAAAAAACACCAATATGATTAAAAAAACACCTGTAATGATACACGTGTCCTCACTGTTACGATTACAAAAGATGTTGTTTATAACAAAAGTTTTAAAAAATCAGTGTTTCGAAATAAACACCTTACACTTTGCATTGGACTGAATAACCTTTATTTAACTGTTGCTCTTGTTTTTTTATACAAGATCTTGATTTTCCGTCTTTGCGTATTGCAGAGTTATCTTCTCTTGGGAGCAGGTATTAATTGTTACGTCACTTGTTTATGAGAGAAACGTCATCATTTTTTGAGAAAACGACGTAATTTTCTCACACAGACCAATGACGTAACAATCAATACCTGTTCCAAAGAGAAGATAACTCTGCAATACGCAAAGACGGAATACGCGTCGCAGTAGCCGTTCCAGTTGTAGTTCTTTAGGAAGGATGGCACTGTTCTACATTAGTTTCAGTACCAGACAATAGTTGAACTCCTGATCTGCCAAATTAGCTCGTACAAGATTTGTGAAGGATCATTTTCTATTTTCCGAGGAAAAATGTCTGCTTCAATTCTTCCCGCAATATCTAGAATCAACTTTAAACAGATACCATCGTAATCACACCAGATAAAATATTGCTAAAACGAAAATAGATTTGACCGATGTCTCATCATGTAGATGTATGCTAATCCAATAATTACATCGAATAAAAATATTGCTAAAACGAAAGTAGATTAACTTGCACGACGTTCGCCGTCTGTGTGGCTATTGTGCAGTTGACAGCCCAAGGACAGCTGACGACTGAATTGTTCCATTGCTATTCCAACGGTCAATATTAACAAACGTAGGTGTACTCTTGTGTCGGCCTACTTTCCGAAGGTCATCACCGCTCGTGTCCTCTCTGGTGTGTAGCAACAAATTTATTGCCAAGACCCTGAGGGGTTATATACTGGGAATGACGAACAGACGAACGCATCCGCAGCTTCCGAATGAATGTCATTGAAATCTCTAGAGATACATTCCAGCTGATAAGAAACTCATTTTCATGATTGAACAACTAACAAGTACAAATTATACATCCTATTATATTCTCATGAAAAAGCACTTATAAATAATAGATTTTGCTGTGTAGGTTACATTTATAAACCTTTACATTTCGTTTGAATGTGGGCCTTCCACTTTGCTGAACTGGTGCCACCTTACCTAGCATTCAACAGTTTCAGTATCCAGCGGAAGCACTTTAGCGAAATAAAATGAAACTTGCATTGCAACACATGTAAAAACAGGTGCTAATGAATTTAGCAATGGTGTGCTGATTCACGTATTGGGAGCGCAGGTTATACTATCCACTTTGTTTGTATGTGCACAAATAAAGCTGACACAGATCCTTCCATTAAGCTGGAAATTATGTCGGATTCTTACACGAGATTTCGCGAGGTTGTGTCGTCCATACTAAGGACGTCCTTATACGGAAACTCAATTCCACAAACAACTGTTATTGTATGGGACGGGAATACAGATCAACCAATAGACTGTCCCCCGGGGAACTTTATATAGCGTTAGGTTGTAAACAATCAATCATATTTGGTATAAATCTTATTTTCACGCTGGACAATGTTTATGTCTATTTGAGATTGAGTGATTGTGTTTCGAAAAGAGCAACTGAATAAATCAAAAACAAAATATGTATTGTAGATATATCCCAATCACTTAGAAAACCTGGGATATGTATACTTTCTTTTTCTGTGATGATTATTACTGTTTTATTATTAATATATGTGATTATCTCCCTTTACTTGTAATATAATATGTTATTGTTATTTTTACATATGTTTGTCGCAATAATAGCTCTCAAGAGCCAATGTTCCTTGTTTACCTGTATGCGACGTTAAATAAAGTTTCTTGTATCTTGTATCTTGTTTAGAATTGCTCGTGGAAATTATAAGCCGACAAAGAAATTAGTGTTAAGAATTTTTTTGAACTACGAACACTTTAATTTTAATATTTAATTTGATGTTTTTCACGAATTCGAAGAGTAAGGTGAAACATAGTTCATGTTATTTAACTAGACATAAAAAAATCAAATTAACGATTAGCTCTATTCGCTGTTACTACAATATAAACTGTAGAATGCATGGCAACAATTTGACGACGTCATATGTCAAAAACAGCAGTACACTCGCCAAAGATATGATAACTAGTTTTTCTTTTCTGTTTATTATTCCGTCATTGGTTTGTGTGAGAAAATTACGTCGTTTTCTCAAAAATTGAAGACGTTACTCTCACAAACCAATGACGTAACAATCAATACCTGCTCACAAGAGAAGATAACTCTGCAATACACAAAGACGGAATAGTCTTTCTCAATTAACATGTACACAACTGGGCGCCAAACAACGCTGCACATGGCCATTAAAGGACCGTTTAACTTCTGCACAGTTTTGAAACATGTAATTAAAGAGTGAACGGGCAATATTAGTGCCGTTGATCAAAAATTACAAAAGGAAACATTTAAAAACAAGTGATTATTTGATTCATAATAGCATGTGTGGTATAATGATATAGGGGTGTATAACAACGTTATGGACAAAAATGCAATTAACTTGCATGACAAGACGGATTATTTGTGTAAATGACAAAAAATACAGATCAATATCAGAACAAAAAAGCAAAATACATATTGATGCTTCCTTCATTGACTATTTTATCTATCATTTGAAAACTCGAGCTGTTTGTAGCGTAGACAGAGTCACTTGAATGACAGGTTGTGACGTAATTTTGCTGATGAGTTGAAAGTTGGAACGGGATGTGGCGTACAATCTTTGTCATTTGAATGTTTGAATCTGTTGTGTCGTACATTAGCACATTTAAATATCGATTGCACTTCTTGAAGTTTGTATACATATTCAGTTGTAAGCCCCTAACTGTTTGTAGCGCAAAAAGCCACAAAAAAGGTTACAATTGAAACAAGTCAACGGCTATCTTCAGAACTGAAATCAGCTCAGTATCAACACAGATACAGATAACGGAACACTTTGAGGCGTAAAAAATACCTCTGTCAGATTAACGTTTGAACTGTCGAATGATACAAGTCATCTAAACGATTTAACTGTATGTGAAATTACTAGAGGTAAGCTGCTAAGTATAAAAACTCGGTCGGTGTTGGCAACCAACATAACTCTAGAAAAATAAATGAAGTGATTTACATATTTGCAAGTGGGCTTTTAACTTTGTTTTAAATGTTTACAAACAAGACATCAGCGCAAAGGTGGCCTGTACATGTATCCACACTGACTTAAGTTTGGTTGTTATGGTTCCGTACCGGCTGTATGTCTGAGCACGTGACCTTGTAAGAATGGCGATTTAATCTGACCTTCCCGAATGATATATATTCAGGGAGTCTGCCAGACAATCTGATTGACTGAAATAAACATCTGCGGATTCTCGTTCCATATAATGGTCTATCAAAACAATAAAAAGTAACTTAATCAAGTAAAGTAGGATTCGTCAAAGTTTTGTTAGCTTAAGGAAAAAAAATCTTCAAATTTTCAAGAGCTTTTTATCTTCTAAACATATATATTTGTATTTTTTAAATTAAATTTCTATCGTAACGCTTTGAATTATTAACGTATTTCTATATACAGAAATTTTCTTCAAAAAATTTCAACATTCACCTTTAGTAATGAGATAGTTATCCGAGTCTTATAAACGCTATATCACTATCTGAGTCATTGAAACGTTTGAACGTCTTTGCTGTACTAATACGACCGACAGAGGATGTTGTCAGAGCGCAATCGCGATAAAGATGAAATAACCAAGATTCCTTCTGCTGTTACCGTTTGAGATTCATTTGATTTAAGCATAAAATCTACTGCTTTTAAAATAAATCAATACTATATGACTTCCACCCTCATAAAAATTCACCCACGAACAACGCTTAGCATGTTGTATAAAATCTGTACAACGTTGTATTTTGGTGTATTTTAAATTCTACGTTACCAGGATGTCGAGTGTAGATCTGCTAGTAGACTATCAGACCCCGAGGTAAGCCGTCACATGCATATTTGTGAATTTATTCTGACATGGTTTACATGAAATGTACTGTTTCGGTGATACAAAATAATGCCAAAATTCATCTTTTGCCAACAATCTGGAAGAGTTTTGAATAGGGATCAAGCCGGATACCGTTTCCAATGTCTATACGTGCCTTTTCGACCGTATCACATGATTTAAGTAAGGTAAAAAAAAAAAAAAAGGATAAAGATACTTACCCTTTTTAAGCAAGAGAACAGTTTCATGAATATGGACCAAGATTTTTGATAGCTCCTGAAGAAACATGCCTGCGTCATTTACATCCTGTGTCACCCTTCATACACATATAAAGATCATGTAACTCAATGCTTACTCCGGCGTGTAGATTTGAATATTGACATACTGTTGTAAGTGCACACATTTAAGCGGTAGTTTTATTTTAGCGCCTTCTCTGCTTTAATTATTGCGCTAAATTATGATTGTACTAATAACAGCTTCTGTATTTTGTGGCAAATAATGTGTGCGCGCTAATTTATTAATGTGTTAATCTGTTGAAATTCGATAATGCGCTAAAATTCGGGTACGCTAAAATATGTTCGTATACAGCATACTTGCGTTACTTTAGGCCGATTGCAAAGTGTCTTACGTTGATACGACACTTGCTTTTACTTATTCATCGTTTTATTTGTTAAAAATCAAAATGAAATTTTTTTATTGATATTGTTTTAACGATTTGTTTCTTTTTCTGTCTTTTTCATGTACCTGTCTTTGGAAAATCAAGGTAAGCTCATATTTTTTTTGAAGTTCACCTTTTGTATGCATGCTTTATTAATGCTAGAACGGGACTGTCTTCATTACTGAGCCTCTCTGTAAACTGTTTTTGTCATCAAAAGCTCGTCCCTTCAACATTTATTTCGGTTTCCTTTTTGGATTTTTTTTGTAACGAGGAAATCTCAAAGAAAGGATCGGTGCTGCCAACATTATTTCAAGATTCATGACCTGTATTAAACCACTTCCAGAAATGTGGAAAAGATCTCAAACGATATGTTTAAATCGTGGTATACGTAGAATTCCTGGTGGCCTGATAGTAAAGAGCCTGCCGAGGTAGATATGGTCCAAAAAGGGTTAAATTATCAAAGCTGTAAAGAAGTACAAACAGGCCGTATATTACCACTACGATATATACATAGTTATTTTCATGCATAAAAACGAGGAATACGTGAAAATAACGATTAGAATTACCGAATATTTCGAGAAAACGTCTCACAATTTAACTAAATGTACCTATCGCTGTGTTTATGCAAACTATACACTCGAGAGTTTTATTTAGGTAAACATGGAATCTTGACAGTATCAATCTCTCAGATGTTGATAAAAAAAATCTATGACGTAAATAATGGGGAAAAAAAGTGTGTTTAATTGCAATAATCATTTTCTGTCACTTTTGACGTCTAAATTGGCAAAGGTTATGTTTCAAAAGGTGCTTCAATACTTTCCAGTGAACATTTTGAATCGAGTAGGTTTTAATCTATCAATACATGATAAACGACAAAATAAACGAAAGGTACTTTAACGCATATAACCTTTTTTTTTTTTTTTTTTTTGCAAATAAATTTTGTTTGCAATAAGATTACGTTATGCTGCACCGTATTTGGTTAAATATGACAAAATTTGCTGTAAAAAACACCGAAAAAATAAATTTCAAATCGAAGATATGGAATAAGGTTTCTAAATCTATATAACAGAAGAAGCAGTTCGTGTTTCATACCTTTTAGAACATTATGCGAAATTGATCGGACAGATGGTACATGTATTGAGTTTGTTGCCATAACAAGGTAAAGAAAATCCTTTATATATGTGTCCATGTCTATTTCTGTGGTATAAATACGTACTAAATTGGATTGTACGTTTTCTTATAATTTGGTTTCATAAGAATGATTATGCTGACTGCCATTAGGCGTTCACGGCGATTCACAGATATTCCTATTCTGTCTACGTATAAGTCTTTATTCAAAGAAGAGACAACCAGTCTATGACTAATGGCTAATACAGATTGAACTTTGTGCAGTTTCTTCGTTTTTGCAGCGGTTTTTTTGTTAACAATATCAATGTAAACAACAATAAATTTGTCCTGTCTTATATTGTTCCAGACATCATAGATTTAGACTTGGTTACATACATGTACAATACTGATCGGTGACGTCATATAATACTTTTAGTTTTTCCTAGCTAAGAATCGCGTTTCTTAATTATCCATGTACTTTTACGCAGCGTTATTTGGGATTTGTAAAAGATCTGATTTGAAATGCTTAATTGTCTTTCAAAGTTGAACATATTGTATGTGTCGAACTAAAACAATGAAAACAAGAGTAAATTTGATCAGGTTGACGCGCCATTGTTGTCGTCTGCTTCCTTCACTCGGAATTTGTTTTGACGCTTTCATCATTTTTTTAAGAGAGGATCCGAATAAGGGAATTACGACCAAGGAAACACGAGCGCGTGAGGGAGACACGATGTTTTATTTTCCAGTCATCTGATTTTAAAGAAAGTAAAAAAACAAAACTCTTTTTCTCAAATTAAATTATCATTCAAAATGTCTTTACGACAGCTTTATTTCTAAAAAACATTTTAGTCAAACAGTAAGTGCTTTCTTAATTTTCTATTGAGTGTTTTCTATTTAGGTTGCAATGTCGTTTGAACGTTACATTTGCCTCTGTGTATATATAAAGGGAATTCTACATAGTTCTTCACGCAATTTCAACTTTGAAAGACAATTAAGAATTTCAAACAGATCTTCTACCAATCCCAAATCACGCTACGTAAAAGTACAATGATGATTAAAACTTAAACCTCTTTCAATTGTATGTGTGATTTAACTCCAGCTGTTTCTTCTAAGCAGGATCGTGTAAGACCAAAATTAAATGACAAAATGGCCCCGGAGGGACGTACGCCTATAGATCTTATTCTGCTACCTCCGAGACGTAATGGTCCACGGTTAATTGAAACACTCTCCCGGGGTGTTAAACGCGGATAAGCGCGGTGCAGTTTTCATAATTATGATATTTTTTGCTTGTTACACAGAAACAATCCCATTTTTGAAGTTTAAGTTTAACACCTATTATTTTGCAAATAATCTGTTTACACGTGATTTGGACGAGTGTAAGCCGACTTAATTCAGTCCCGTAAGAGATTGTGTACTAATTATACCCTTTTGAATACTTGTCGTCGACAGTTTTGAAAGCAAGCCGAATTCGTTTCTATGGATACTTAACATTAGTGGGTACACGGTGTGCAACAGGTGCAAAGTTTCAAGCATAACTATAAACTAATTGTTTTAAATTTTGTAACGTACGTTTTAATATATATTGATGTGTATATCTCAAATGATTTTTGTATTCAATTCTGTTCAACTACGTCTTTGATTGTTCCCATATTGGCCACATGCATGTTAATGATTCAAACATTGGGGTCTATATGACAAAAATAAGGTCTAGATCTTTGTCCTTGTTTTCCTCCATCTTGTCTCTACACATTACCGTCTTTCTATCTCCTCCAATTTTGTATATCTTATATCTGTCTGTATCCCTCTCTCTGTTTTTCTGTCTGTCTCTGTCTCTGTCTCGATCTGTCTGTTTCTCTCTCGCTGTCTTTCGCCCTCCTCCTGTCTCCGTCTGTCTTACCACTCCTTGCCTCTGTGTCCGTCTGTCTTACCCCTCCTTGTCTTTGTCTCTGTCTGTCTGTCTTACCCCTCCTTGCCTCTGTCTCCGTCTGTCTTACCCCTCCTTACCTTTGTCTCCGTCTGTCTTACCCCTCCTTGCCTCTGTCTCCATCTGTCTTACCCCTCATTGCCTCTGTCTCCGTCTGTCTTACCCCTCCTTGCCTTTGTCTCCGTCTGTATTACCCCTCCTTGCCTCTGTCTCTGTCTGTCTGTCTTACCCCTCCTTGCCTCTGTCTCCGTCTGTCTTACCCCTTCTTGCCTCTCTCTCCGTCTGTCTTACCCCTCCTTGCCTCTCTCTCCGTCTGTCTTACCTCTCCTTGCGTCTGTCTCCGTCTGTCTTACCCCTCCTTGCCTCTGTCTCCGTCTGTCTTACCCCTCCTTGCCTCTGTCTCCGTCTGTCTTACCCCTCCTTGCCTCTCTCTCCGTCTTTCTTACCCCTCCTTGCCTCTCTCTCCATCTTTCTTCCCCCTCCAGCCTCTGTCTCCGTCTGTCTTACCCCTCCAGCCTCTGTTTCCGTCTGTCTTACCCTCTATCCATCTCTCACGCAACATTTCACTAACTTAATCATCCACATTACATATTACAACAAACGTACTGCCAATAGCATCTTCATCTTATGAGACTATAACTGAAGTTGGTCTTTGCACCTCCGAGCGACATAACAGTGTCACTACCGAACTTATCGGTATCTTCTGCTTTTATCCCGAACACCAGCTGCCTGTCTCAAGTGTCTGTGAGATCAACGGAAAATTTTACGCCTGGATTTTTCACCAATTCAATCTTCTCCGGTTGCACGATCAACATCAATAACATGCCGGACTGCAAATATAACTCTGACCTGATTACTGCGGGCTTCCGTTGAGTGCGTGCGCCGATTATAGGTCGCAATAAAATCGCAAAAATGTTTTACGACACTTGATTAGTTACTTACAAAATGTTATTTGTTACTATTTATGAATCGAGAGTATGATATATATTTATAAATTAAAAACAAATGAATTATTAAAGAAAGTTGCGTAGTCATTTCAATTTTGTATTGGAAATAGCGCATGACGTCAGCTATTATCTTTGTGCCGTTCTAGATATTGACCTGACCTGACGGTAATAAGCGGGAAATTTGAAATTTAGAAAAGACATAAATTATTTTTTGCGAATTCTCATAATGGAAATATAAATATAAGCAATAAACTGCATAGATGTGGCAGACCAACTGGTATAACTACCACATGTGTCACAGACAAACTTATCATGGTGCGCGCTACATTTAGTTTGTCTGTGACACATGTGGCTGTCATACCAGTTGGTCTGCCACATCTATGCAGTTTATTGCTAAAATAACATTTGCTATTGTAACGTCATCAATCTATATTGTGACGTCATCATTTTCGCTGTTATCAACACTTGATTTGCTGTTAAAAAACTGTTCGAAATCAAAATGTATATATAAATAACAAATATTGTTATGGTCCTATAACAAACATTTCTATTACTGACAAACTTACATAAAGCTGGGCTTTATTAAGTGTGTCATCAATAGCAATGTGTGTTATAGGACCATAACAACATTTGCAAAAATATTCATTGCTGAAATAATATCAACACAGTTTCAAGATGGCAGCTTAGAATTACCATACTTAATTATATATGATGAATGGGAGAACAAATATTTTAACCTACCTACCTAAAAATGAAATACTCAGGTGTATGTCAGGTAACGCCAAATAGAGAAAAAATGGTGGTCTACAAAGGTATGGTATTTTTCTCTCCAACATAGGACTCGTTTTACCCTTAGCTTGACAGATTACTTGGTACATGTACGTTTAGATTTACAAGTGTAGGGTAGTCGGGTGGCGCAGTGGTTAACACTCTTGCCTTTCACCAAGACAACCGCGGTTTAATTCCTCGATTGGACTTGAAAAGGTATGAGTTCACCTGCCCGATCACGTGTGTTTTCTTTGGGTACTTCCTCCTTTGGGTTTTCCTCCCGCATTAAGACCCGCATTGCGCTTACTTGCCGGGCTAACAAGAGTCATTTACAAAAGTTCTAATAACTTGTTTCAAAACTGTTCTAAAATAAATAAACTTTATATCTTATATATACACGTGTGCAGAAGAAAAGTCTAGTTAAGCTTAACGAACCTTACGTCAAAAGGAGTTGATCAATATTTTACCAAGCAGACATATATCATACACGCTCGCCTTCACAGCAAGGCCAGTTCCAATTTTGTCTTTTCTCCTAACTGTGTTGAAAGGGAAGCAACCGAAAAATTACCAATGCAGCTATGGCAAACCGACATGCTTTATAAAATTAAACATTTATTTTAAGTATCTATTTATCTGAAGTAGTAATACAGTTTGTGTAGTTTTAAACTGATTTGATATTGACGACAAAATAAGACATACTTTTAAATAATTCAAAATATATGTCTTTAGATAATAGAAAATAATCACATCTATCGATAGCCAGAATGTCAGTTATTTACCGACAGAACGGTTGCAAGGGAAGTAACTCGTCCAAACTTTCTCGTTTTATTTCATTGATTAATTTTTCTACTTGCAAAATGCGAGAATTTCAAGAATGCTCCCCGATCCTTAACTTTTTCCTGTTACATGAAAATAAAATTGCGACAATGCCATTGTCCAATGAGCATTGTGGATGAGGAATGATAAAAACTGCTTAGGATAAAAGCGATATATTTAGAATGAAGTAGCAGAAAACAAAACAAAATATCATTGGGGGTTTTATGATTGTAAAGCCTCCACATTGTATGTTCAGTTTTTGGTTACTTTTTACTTTTAACTCGCCCTTAACGTTTTTTTATATTACGAAAAAAAAAAATGGTTCAAATATTTTATTTTTCAAACACTTTATGATATATGCTTACATGTATTTTGAATTAGATGTATATATACATGTGTTGGTGGAGGTTACCAGGCTCTGAGGAGACAACAATGTTGAACCGTCCTCATACAAAATACTGCATTATCATTTTGTCAAAATGACAATGTTTTTTGTTGAGTGTTCGTATTTTTATAAAAAAAAAAAAAAAAAAAAAAAAAAAAAAAGTTTTTATTGGCTAAACATTAAACTCGTAATAGTTCTTATTCGGATTTCTGTATCAGGTGTCCAAAAATAATTTCCAATCTGTTTCATTTTTGACTTACCAATCTACAATTCTACTTCGGGTCATGCATTATGCCTGTCGGTCAGGTGAGTGACGTAGTGGATAGCGCCCTCGTCTTTCACCAAGACGGCCGGGTTTTCGGTTCCCGATCGCACCTGGAAAGGTATTGGTCAACCGCCCGACCACGTTGGTTTTCTTTTGAGAAGACCAGTTTCCTCTCACCTTCAGATGCTTTGCGCGTGTCTATCAGGGCCACCAAAAATGATAAATTAAAGGTTGAAGTAACTTGTTGCATAGCTGTTTTTAAAGAAATAAAGCATATTATTTTAGTTAAGTTTACTTACCGAAAGCGTATATATAACGATCCTATTCACCGGACTCAAAATCATAACATTGAAACATTGAACAATAGATGAATGTCACGTTACTTGGTCCTCCCAATGCTTATATCGTCTATTATTAAAAGTGTTTACAGTTGGTGCTAATACCACTTTTTTCGGAAGATAGTTTCATACTTTTACAATTCGTAAGGCAAAAACGTTCTTGCAGATATCTACTTTAGAATGTTGTAGAAATACTCCTCTTATTCCCTGTGTTTGTGATTCGAACAATTTTCTTATCGCTCGCACGTAGATAAAATCTCGAGTCCACCTGCGGTAACCTCTCGATTTTATCCACGTGCTCGCGATGAAAAAATTGTTCTCATAGACAAACCCTGAAAATACAGAGTGATAATCTATAAGTATCGAGACTGCAAAATCTAGAGTGAATTCTGAATTGAATGCAGTTTAAAGAGTAAATGACACATCCGGGCATTAATCACAGACACAATGATGACGTCACGTCGTTTGAAGCTCAATCCAATACAGTTAAAACAGTGAAACTGCTATCAACATTTTGTGTGAAAATGTTATCATCTGAAGAATGCTTAGCTTTCCATAAAATACATTTTATGTTTGATTTTTATTCTGATACACTGGGCGGATTATACAATGTAAGGCAATAGATACAGGAGAAAGAAAGCCTACTGCATTGAAAAATAAAACGAAAATATCAGTGCAGTTATATTATATTAAATACTTGCGTATCAGAATAAATCAGTTTTTTATGCTATTTTTATAACTGTTTTATCAAGACGAAAATATACGTGCAGTTAAATTATATTATATACCTGCGTGTAACCTGATTTTCGGTTTTTTTTCTGCTTCATTGAAATGAGTTCATTAAAAGTTCTATTTCGGGACATTGTATGCTTCTAAAAGTATGCAAAACACGAAAGTAATATTGTTTTAATGAGACAGATGCTTTTTAAGTGCGTCGCTACAGCAACTATTGCCAAGGATATGAGTCCATGACATCGTTAAAAATAACATAAACTAACTGAATACTGTTTTGACGTTCGTCTGGCTTGCTTTGATCGATCGTGTGCATGTATTCTTATATTTGTTGGATTCCGTGGGACAATCTCTACCAGTAGTGTCATCCCATTCGACAGTTATTTTACACTCTTATTGGATAAAATGTCACGGGAACTTACAAAAAATGGAACTTTGTATACTGAGTAACCAATCTACATTTTCATTCGAGTTGTCTCCCTTTGGCCAAAGCGTATTATGTTACAGTCTTTTTTGTCATCAGCTGAAGATTTTGTATGGAACAAAGCTTCATTTTTCATTTTTTCCATTATCTTATCTACATGAATTATTGCATTGTCTGTACAATCAGGTGAACACGAATTCAGTTAAAAGCTATATCGTGTTTTCATGTTTTCTTGATTGAGACATCTTCAAAAGTCCACGGCCTATATTCATAAAACCGTTGTCGTGCTCTGAAGAATGTTACGTTTTATGTTTTGATTTTTTTTTCTAATACACTGGGCGGGATTACAATGTAAGTCACTGGATACAGGAGATAGAAAACCTACTACTTAAAACAAAACACACGAAAATATCATTGCATCTTCATATATTTTATTTCATCACATAATATACTGTGCTATATCCAGTGAATATACCCATGTCATACCTTTCTGCGTATTAACCCATGTAATATGACCTATCAGCCCTGTGATTGGTTGTAAGTTTCAATTGTTTCAATTGTGACGTCACGCCTAAGACAAGTTCATGACGTCACAGAATTACGCACCGGCGTCAAAATGTCGGCTTTTTACATTTCAAGGTTGCACAAAAATAGTCGTTTTACACGAATGAATGCCACAAATCTTGATTTTGTGATTAAAAGGATCTTACACTTGTGTTCATTTCATATGAAATTAATTAAACTCGTCACGAACTTTTTATTTTAGCTCGCTATACAGGCTCGCTAGATTGAAAACTTCTTAGACTCGTTTCATAAATCTCATATGACTGGAAACTCATGTAAGACCCTATATATATACCTGCGTATCAGAATAATTTAGTTATTTATGCTAGTTTTATTGCTACTTCGTTGAATGAGTTAAGGAAGGTCCATTTCGGGACATTGTATGCTTCTCAAAGTATGCAAATCACGAGAGTAATATTGTTTTAATGAGACAGATGCTTTTTAAGTGCGTCGCTACAGCAACTATTGCCAAGGATATTAGTCCATGACATCGTAAAAATTGACATAAACTTGCATCCGAAATGGGATACATCATGTTCACTTGTATGTTTTATGACACATCATGCATAACTGAATCCGGTTTTGACGTTCTCCGGTTTTCTTTGATCGATCGTGTACATTTATTATTAGATTTGTTGGATTTGTGTGGGACCATCTATTCCGTCTTTGCGTATTGCAAAGTTATCTTCTCTTGTGAGCAGGTATTGATTGTTACGTCATTGGTTTGTGTGAGAAAATTACGTCGTTTTCTCAAAACTTTATGACGTTAGTCTCACAAACAAATGACGTAACAATCAATACCTGCTCACAAGAGAAGATAACTACTCCGAAATACGATAAGACGGAATACCTGTAGTGGCATCCCATTCGACAGTTATTTTACACTCTTATTGGATAAAATGTCACAGGAACTTACAAAAAAAAACTTTTGTGTGTATACTGAGCCACAAATCTTTGCTTGATATTGATCTACATTTTCATTCGAGTTGTCTCCCTTTGGCTATAGCGTATTATGTAACAGTCTATTTAGCGACAGCAATCTGATTAAAATCATCTGTTACATGGGTCAGGCGTAGTACGAAGTTAACGAAGCCATGTAATATATGATTTTAATAAGATTGTAGCGACAGCTGATGCTTTTGTATGGAACAAAGCTTCATTTTTTACTTTTCCCATTATCTTATCTACAAGAACTATTGAACAAAACATAAAATGTCTGTTCAGTCAGGTGACTACGAATTCAGTTAACTTGATTGAGACATCCTCAAAAGTCCAGGGCCCGTATTCATAAAACCGTTATCGTGCTCAAGCGTGGATTCTGTGCTAAAACATCATGTTACGATGTCAAAAAATCAAAGTTTGAATGTCGAGAACGGAATTCAGCTCTTAAGACTCTCCCAAATTCTTCCAGATCATTGACATTTTTTTTCATTAATGTAACAATATAATAAGAAGTTGAGCTTGAGTACAAAAGCTGACCTGTAGTATGAACATATTTTATGAATACGGGACCAGGGGTTACGCTTGCTAACATTCTCTTCAACATAGCTGAGCGGTACCTGATGAATTTCGAGGATGACGTACAGAGTATTGATAAAATGTCTTGGATTACTGAAACTGTTAATCAATCAATACTGTTAATCATGACTTTGTCTTTGGTATTCAAATAATTTGATATGTATAAATACCTGATTATTTTTAGACATTAAGTGAAATTATTCTTAAAATCAGAAATTACAAGTCATTCCTAGCTATACAAATGATAGCACGTATTGCCTGATATATTCAGGTCATATAAAGTGAATTTTGATTATATACAGACACATACATATTATATGTCTGGATCCAGTGTGCATGTAAGTAATCATTGGACTGCTTTCAGTCGGCATTCATATGTCTATGAATGCCAGATTCAATCCTTATATTTTCTATATTTGTAGTATCGAGACTGCAAAATGTAGAGTGAATTCTGAACAGAATGCAGTTTAATGTGTAACAAACACATCCGGGCATTATACACAGACACAATGGTGACGTCACGTCGTTTTGAAGCTTATTCCTATACAGTTACTACAATTAAACCGCTATCATTATTTGTGTGAAAATGGAACCATCTGAAGAATGTTCAGCATTCCGTAAAATACTTGGGGGAATTATACAATGTAAGTCAATGGATACAGGAGATAAAAAACCTACCACATAAAAAAATAAAACGAAAATATCAGTGCAACTATATTATATTATACACTTGCGTGTAAGAATAAATCAGTTCTTTATTTTATTTTTATTGTTGCTTCATTGAAATGAATTCATTGAAAGTTCTATTTCGGGATATAGTATGGTGCTAAAACTATGCAAAACACGAAAATAATATTATATTTATACGACGGAGTTTTTTTAAGTGCCTCGCTACAGCAACTATTGCCAAGGATATAAGTCCATGACATCGTAAAAAATAACATAAACTTACATCCGAAACTGGCAGGCACCATGTTCACGTGTAGGTTTTATTACAAATTATGTATAACTGAACCTGTTTTGACGTTCGTCCGGCTTTCTTTGATCGATCGTGTACATGCATTGTTATATTCGTTGGATTTCTGTGGGACCATTTCTACCAGTAGTGTAATCCCGTTCGACAGTTATTTTACACTCTTATTGGATAAAATGTCACGGGAACTTACAAAAAAATGGAATTGTATAGATCTTTTGTGTGTACTGAGCAACCAATCTTTATTTTACATTGATCGACATTTTCATTCGAGTTGTCTCCCTTCGGCCATAGCTTCTTAATGTATTGTGTCTATTTCATTGATAATACGTCTTGTTGATTGAAACTGTTAATCAAACAAAATCGTGTGTCCAAACATTGACAAAGATATCTTGTTTGTTCAAACATTGACAATGATATCTTGTTTGTTCAAACATTGACAATGATATATTGTGTGTCCAAACATTGACAATGATATCTTGTTTGTCCAAACATTGACAATGATATCTATTTTGTCCAAACATTGACAATGATATCTTGTTTGTCCAAACATTGACAATGATATCTTGTTTGTCCAAACATTGACAATGCTATCTATTTTGTCCAAACATTGACAATGATAAATTGTGTGTCCAAACATTGACAATGAAATCTTGAATTTGTCTAGGGATTCAAATATTAAATATGTAAAGCAGTCCTGTGTTTTAATGATAAAGTGTAATTACAAGTTATTCCTAAATATATTGAAATTATTTTACGCGAATTTTGATTATTTACAGAACCATACATTATATGTCTTGATACACTCCGGATGTAATTCGATATCATTGAACTGCTTTCAGTTAGCATTCATATGACCTATGAAAGCTAAATGAAAACAGACAAATACTTATATAAATATATATATTTTTTTATTTATTTTTTATTTTTTGAAAACAATTTCTATTTTTGGTGTTTGTTTATCTCCCAAAAAAATCAGTTCCACTTATTCTTATTTCAAATTATAAATTTATCGTATATGCTTGTTCAATAAATAGAACAGCCAGTCCAAGGAGGGTTAGTGTATAATGATGATGACGTCAATAATTGGATCATGGCACTTACAGCCTACATGAATGTCATCTGAATGTGGAGAGGTTGTATGTATAGTGACATTGCTATACGATGCTAAATATAAACCAGTCACAGGATAGGAGTGGATTCAAGTTTTAAAACTTGGAGATGGGAGGGTTTCATGAAACCCAGAAGAAAACCTACTGTGATCTAAAGGATCTTGAAAACTAGAAGGTTTAATCGAATTTTACTGGTGGACCGTTTTTATTATTATTAAAGCCTTTTCATTATGGCGTCATAAAATTTACATTAAATTGCAGATGTATAGTTTCAGGCAAATCGATAAACTAGGATGTGAATAGACTGATTTTTCGTATCGAAAAAGAAAGTTATTCATTGACTTCTGGAAAGCATTGCCCAGAAACTGCAAACGGGGTTTATTTCAGCAGTGTAAATATTTTCGTGTTTTCACGCTTATTGAAAAACGCTAACTTAGGATCACCGCTAGGATAAAATAAATAATTGTATTTCTGCATACTATCGAAAGATGTTAACTAAACGCGACTGATGATGACGTCATCATTATTAGGGCGTCATTTATTGTCACGTTGCACACCACTGCCCTTCCTAGGATAAGTTGTTCTATTTATTAAACAAGTATAAATGCTGAATAATAATTATATATAAAAACGACCAAATAAAAATGTTCGCCTTACAGCAGAAATATGAATTCGCTAATACAATTTTCTATCAGTACGTTTACATTGTTTTCAAATATAAGAATTATGTTGTTGTTGTTTTTTTAAATTATTTTTTCGATTTTTCAAATAATCTATGATTAACAAAATCAAGATATTCTGTAGGAAATGTTATTTAAAAAGGCTCGTAAATATGGTTTAGGATATGGTATTACAAAGAGAAACATAAACCCGCATTTTCGTTATATATTGCGTGAATATCGTCTGTTTTGATTTATTTGGATGAAAGCTGGCCATTTTGAAGGACTTTGAATGAACACTCTTCATTTTTTCAAAGCCTCCGCATGCAACAAAGAAATAAAAATGTGATATACTTAAACATTGTCATACCAATGATCATTCGGTAGGGCATCTACGCATGCGTATTGGGGGAAAATCTTGGTAAATAAATTCAAGTTGAGAAATTGTTACTTTTTATGAGCCCCAAAATGACCTATAACACCCTAAGTCCTCAAAGATTTTAAACGAGAACTGTGTAAAATCGATGGCAAAACGCAACGGCTATCAACAGATACACACGCGTCCTGTACTGGATCCTAAATATCATTAAAATATGAACTTGTTGCATTAGACGTTATACAATGGTACCAATTCCTTCCTGACAATTTGTCTACATCTCAAAAGCACAAGAAGACGTGTGAGATTGATTAGTTCATGATGCGAATATATCAAATATTATTGATGTCTCGAAAATATGGCGTATTGCTTTGATAAAAAATAAGTGTCAAAATATAGAAATCTGCATTACCAGGTCAAAGGTCATCAGAACAGCAAATCCATCTCCCTGGTCGTGTTAAACGTATAGAAACCTGCAAACATGCACTGTTCTCTAACGGGGGCCAATACCCTGTACATGTATCACAGGAAACGTATAGAAACCTGCAAACATGCAACACTGTTCTCTGCCGGGGCCAATACCCTGTACATGTATCACAGGAAACGTATAGAAACCTGCAAACATGCACTGTTCTCTGACGGGGGCCAATACCCTGTACATGTATCACAGGAAACGTATAGAAACCTGCAAACATACACTGTTCTCTGCCGGGGCCAATACCCTGTACATGTATCACAGGAAACGTATAGAAACATGCAAACATGCACTGTTCTCTGACGGGGGCCAATACCCTGTACATGTATCACAGAAAACGTATAGAAACCTGCAAACATGCACTGTTCTCTGACGGGGGCTAATACCCTGTACATATATCACATGTAGGAAGCAGTATACAAATCGCCAATTAATTTGAGCGACATTTCACAGCATTCGTGCGTTCGTTCGTCCGTTCTTCCGTTTGTTCGTTCGTTTTTCATTCACTTATTCATTCGAAATGTTCATACACGTAATAGTTTACGATATCATGATAATAACGACGATGACAACGACGACAATGTAAAACAAATATTTTACTTCTTTTTCCGTTCTACATTGGTAGTAACTGTAGGATGGTATGTACTATCTATATAATAAATGTATTCTTATCATAAAATCAGAATATCAGAATATCAGCGTTCGTGCTTTCGTTATGTCTTGCGTATATATGAATTCATGCATACTGGTTTGGTCGTATTTTGTTATTTAGTTGTTTTTTATTTATACATATACTGAAACATTAAGTGTGTGTCTTTTAATGCAAAAAAACATCTGTATTTATTCAACATATTTTTTTATCTTTGTAAAATATGTATATTTTCTACGTTTTACATATTTACTATATATCATACCATGTACTACATGTAGTAGTGATCGCTACAATACAAGTACTGAAACTGTCCAGGCTAAAAATCTATCTAGATCAACCCCAGCATCAAACAATCACTACGCCTTACACTCTCTCGGTCAAGCGGGAGCACATGTCCATTTATTTGAAGAGTGGTCAGATATTGGAGCATACATCGTGTATAATAGACACACTCCCGTCGTCATTGTGAACCACGAATCTTCCTAACAACGAGACTAGTAAGGACACCATTGTCCAAATATTGGCGCGCTGATACCGTATCATCGTACGGCCGTCAATATAGGCCAAGCAATACACGAGTGGATGATATAGGCCAAACCAATTATACATTTATGTATAATACGGTATCATTGTACGGCCATCAATATAGGCCAAGCAATACACGAGTGGATGATATAGGCCAAACTTATTGTACATGTGTGTATAATTAAGCATTGAACTGTTTTTGTATGGTATTTATGATCTATTTGAATGACACAGCTTTGCAAGCAAACAACATAATGAGCGCTAGCGCATTATGATTTGTTTGCTTGCAAAGCTGTGTCATTCAAATAAATCATAAATATCATACAAAAACAGTTCAATACTTATATTTACGTTCTCTCTGCCTCTTATGTTCTTTTTTAACTTATAATTTACAATTAAAATTAGAAATGCCCGCCTTATCGACAGTCCACACAATTTCGTTCAATAGTTTGAACAGCGTATTGTCGCGTGCTGATTGGCAAACAAAGTAGTACTTTGACATTTTAACAAACACTTCAAATTTATTCCACAATTTAGTATCAATACAATTGCGTATGATATGTCTATAGGGCGATTCCAGTTTTTCAATAGAAATCTGAGCTGAAAGTTAGATTTGAAATTGTTTCGATTTTCCCCCGGAACAAATTTCGCGCATGGATAAATACAGTGAACACCGTGAACGGGTCCTTGACCTCCACGAGGGAGTTATTTTCAGAAGTTTATCCGAACCTTTCTATTTGCTCATTTTGTGAAGAATCCAGGCGTGAATGTATTTGTTGATTGTATGGGAACCTGACAACAGTCGGTAGATTCTATAACAGCATCGTTATTTGACATGTCGTCTAAAACTGAGGAACGGTGGATCCGAGACGCGTGAAACTGATAGCGTTTGAAGTGAGTGATTTTGCGACGGAGCACAGGTTTGTTACAAATGTCTGAAATGACGAATGTTTATGTGTGCTGTGACTCATATCAGTAGGCCTGTAACATATGTGTCCGTAGGTCTATAGAATATGTGTATTTCAGACATTTATAACAATCCCCTGTTGATCAGTGCAGTGTAACAGACGATATTTCTGATAAATTGCATGAGCGTTAAAATTGTTTCCATTGCCGGCATTGGTGATTTCAACCGATGTGCATTTTGTACGATATTGCAGACCTTGGTCTTGTTTTCGTTGTAATAAAAATGTTTTTTATTTTATTTTTTATTTTGCACATAAATTTAAATGATATTATCAAATCTCACAATGCCCAGCGATATTTCAGCAGCTGTCATGTTTATTTACATTGGATATTGTAGTTCCGGTCAGTGCTGTAATTAATACGCTAAGAATTGTGTCTCGTGCGGCATGGTAATTATGTCTCGTGCGGCATGGGTATTAAAGTCCCATCAACGACACAGCACTCAAAGAGGTTATTTAGTGACAATGCCATGCAAATGTAAATATTACGGTATCATTGTACGGCCCTCAATATAGGCCAAGCAATACACGAGCGGATGATATAGGCCAAACTTATTGTACATGTGTGTATAATACGGTATCATTGTACGGCCGTCAATATAGGCCAATCAATACACGAGTGGATGATATAGGCCAAACTTAGTGTACATTTGTGTATAATACGGTATCATTGTACGGCCATCAATTCCGTCTTTGCGTATTGCAGAGTTATCTTCTCTTGGGAGCAGTTATTAATTGTTACGTCACTTGTTTGTAAGAGTAACGTCATCAATTTTTGAGAAAACGACGCAATTTTCACACAAACCAATGGCGTAACAATCAATACCTGCTCCCAAGAGAAGATAACTCTTCAATACGCAAAGACGGAATAAAGGCCAAGCAATACACGAGTGGATGATATAGGCCAAATTTATTGTACATGTGTGTATAATACGGTATCATTGTACGGCCATCAATATAGGCCAAGCAATACACGAGTGGATGATATAGGTCAAGCCAATCGTACATGTGTGTATAATACAGTATCATTAATGTACGGCCGTCAATATAGGCCAAGCAATACACGAGTGGTCTTCAAAAGTGGATGATATAGGCCAAACTTATTGTACATTTATGTATAATACGGTATCATTGTATGGCCGTCAATATAGGCCAAGCAATACACGAGTGGATGATATAGGTCAAGCCAATCGTGCATGTGTGTTTGATACGGTATTATTGTACGGCCATCAATTTAGGCTAAACCAAGTATACATGTGTGTATGATTTAGGCCAAACCAATTATACATGTGTGTATGATATAGGCCAAACCAATTATACATGTTTGTATGATACGGTATTATTGTACGGCCATCAATATAGGCCAAGCCAACTATGCCTATGTATGATTCATGTCAATGTAAATCAGTAATTGTTTGCGAGGACATCTCATATGACCCGCGTTGAGTTGACGCACGAGACTTCGCCTACTAGCGTCGACATATCAGCCCACCATTTCTTGAAATGGCACATTGGACATTATTTTTACTAACAGTATGCAGCGGCCAGAAAAATAAGCGAATTATGTGCCATTAGGACATTTTATTCGGATGAGAAAAAGTTTATTTTTTTATTATGGCCTTTAAATAAACCAAATAAAGCATATGGGTCGGTGATATAGTTGAATCAAATCTAATAACAAATATTGGTAGTGTCATTGAGTATATTTTAATTAAGGTGATAATACCATACTTGATACCTGTAATTAACTGTGTGCTGTCAGGTAGCAGTGCAATTTGGCTCGATAACAGGTTTCTCTGATAATGGCTACTTACCAACAATACAAGTAAACCGACGAAACTGATGACGTTCACACACGCTCTGACGCAGGATAACGGTCCGGGAAGGGTTGAAATTGATGACAATCCCAAATTTTGAAACAATGTACGTGGTTGGCAGATTGGTCTTATCGTTGTTCTGTTTCATACGCACGCTATACAAGGACAAAACCCTCTACTTTTGAAGACCACTGTCCCTCCCCATCCGCCATTGGTCGCCTTATATGTCACCATACTTTGGAATTACACATGTGTATTCTTTCAATCTGGAATATTCCACTTTGTGTTGTGAACAATTTATCGAATATACTTCCAATTTGATTTAAGAGGCGTGTTTACCGTTAAATTAGTTTTCCCAAAAAAACCTTATCATTTTGTATAGTATTATTGTACATGCAAAAATATGGTTTGCAATAATTTCTGTGTTGTGCACGTGTACAACTAAAACAATTGTTACCTCTTGCAAGCGACCCGACCGACAACTTTTGAGTCACTAGCTACATTGAACAGGCGCTGAATGTTACTACTGAGAAAAGAAGAGAAAACGACTCAATGTGAAATCCACGTGTTTTCCATAGAGATTATCATTTCGTCTTTGATCCTCCAAATATGACGGTGTAAATAAACGGAATGGCGCACTTGGAGTTTATTCGACCCAAAACGTGACCATTATCACAATGAAAAAACATTCTTACTTCAATGGCAACTTTAACCTTACTTGAATTCGATATTCCAAAACATGTGTTTGGTAGAAAATTATTTCGGTCCTGCCTTTTTTACTAAAATATATATCTGCCGTGAGGGAAACTATTCAATTTTAAATTCAATTTTAAATTCAATTTTCTTATCAGCGTTTTACCTTTTTAACGATATGAGACAAATCACGCTGTTGACAAATAACTCAATTCAATCGGTGAAACGTGACAATTGAACACATTGGTTTAGTTTTACCAAAGTCATATTCTAAATTGATTACGCAATTTTCAAAGACAAACGGCCAAGTCATATCATGTTGACCTGTTGTTTCGCCTGTTTGTCTTGTGTCAAGGTTTTTAGTTTAAACATATTTTATTGCCATCAGTATACATACAGCAAGGAGTTGGGCACACTTACATAATGTTTTCTCCGTCTTATGTGCTATTATCTGCTAAAATATGTTTAATTATGCACAAAATTCAACTAATCGTATATGCAAACGTCTAATTTTCCATATACAATAAAGTATTTAATATGCTAAAGTACTTACGCATGTATTTTTGGAATGCAAATTTCGATTTTTAAGCATGCAATACTATTTTGCATATGGAATAAAAACTTTTTTGTGGCGCTCTCCCCCGTTTCCCGCACCATACATACAGTTCAAGCTATTTTTTGTGATAAAAGACGTGTTCTCTAGACGGAATCGATACTATATAAACATATTCTGTTACTACGTATGACGCAAGAAGCGTCTACTAAATAACTGGAACTTCCGGTTTTGATATCATGTATGAGAGGGTTCATTGTACCGTACTGTTTCTTATATTTCGGTGTGCGTCTCCTCTGTTAGCCTCGGTTTGATTTTGGTTTTTTTCGTATTTCGCATTCGTAACTATATTTTCGATTTTCGAGTGTGGCTTATACTTATCTTATTAATTTTAGTGTTTAGGTTCATATGGATATGTTGAGCAAATAAATGTCGATTGCAATTCGGACATTTACATTTTAAAATTAATCGTCATAGCAAACGATATTCCTGGAACGACCTTACGTCATCTAAATGTTTGCGTGATACGATTGTCTTACGGTTTTCGAGGCGGGAGGAGAAGCTTTCAAATGGGGCTGATCCATTTCCGTTCATACCATTGTGCAGATAGGGCTTTCAGCGGAAATGTGAATATACAGTATAAATTGAATACAAATCTTGAATATCCTACATCCGTTGAATACAGTGATTTGCTCGGTTTTACTGGAAACATTGAAGAACTCGCGTTGCAAGCCAGTTACGAAAATGAAATAAAAATACACTCAAAAATAACTTTTTGTTTGGCACACATCCTTTTGGACATTGATACTAATGGCAAACGAAAACGCTCAGGGTTTTAATATATTTAACTTCTTAAACCATTTACTTCGTTGGAAATCGTCAGCAAACCACTTATATATGTAGGTAAATAGACCAATCGCTAGTGTTGACCTGGTACTTTTAGAATGGCGATGTTCTGGGGCGAGTCCTGAGGACTTTTGGACCATTTAAAATGTCCTCGTATAGGGGTATGGTAATTGCATCCGGGGCTTGATTCAGTGGTACGTTGTCAGCTTAACAAGACAAGACGAAGATTTATCAAATATTTCAACATATTCCCTGTACCATGACGAATTTACCTAAAAGTGTTATGAATTGTATTGATTCAACATGGGTTGTTAATATTTTTTTTATTTTTTTAGATAAAGTCTAGCTTAAAATTTGGTCAGATCTGTTGTTGAAGCTAACAATGCTTTTTAAAGAGAGATCCATTCGGATGCCACTGGCACCTTGAGGGGGCAAATAATGTCATTCGGATTCACGATCTGGTGTGCGGGTTTGATTGCATAATCAAGCTTAATTTCTTTTCTACTGCAAACATCCTCGGGACTAATTGATAAAAAGCACAACAAGTTGACGGCAGTGTGATTTGTGATCCATTAGGCCCTAACTAAGTGTCGTGTGTAAGCGTCGGATTTCCTGGTCAGCTTTAATTGTATTTCCTCTTCAGCACTTTCCCCCTTTTAAGGAACCCCATAGTTCCTTTGTACTCTTGTTTGCGCCCCACATTTTCAAACAGAACTTTTAGGTTTAAGGATGTTCGGAATTTGTTTTAAAGTGTTATGAAAGCTTCCTAAATAAACAGTAATATGATATTTATTAAATTATCACAATATATTTTCATGGTTTGCCCTGAGAATAATTTTCTCATCGTGAACAAAATATCCATGTTCCTCCACCCCGTCACACAAGACATGCGCACCAGAACACAAAAGTATCTCATGTAGAGCACAGGTATGTAAATACTCCTTCTTTCCTAGAACAATCGTTGACTGGAACACCTTGCCATCTGACATTGCATTAATCCTTTCGACTTCGGCTTTCAAATATCTCCACTAAGCCATTTCCTCTCTATCGTTCTGTCTTTCCATCTCTTTCTTCCCTTCTCTTCTTAGCGTTAGCAATCTCTCACCTTGACATAGTCTTCAACTTGATGAAGATGGTCAATATTTAGTAGCTATAGAGGTTCAAGTTCAAGTTCGTTATTACCTTGGGTCTTTCGACCCATCGGTTTCAAAAGTGAGATTCATTTACAATATTTACAGACAATACAATACAATACATTCCTTACATACAATACAATACAACACATGCCTTACATACAATACAATACAACACATGCCTTACATACAATACCATACAACACATGCCTTACCCATCGGTTTCAAAAGTGAGATTCATTTACAATATTTACAGACAATACAATACAATACATTCCTTACATACAATACAATACAACACATGCCTTACACACAATACAATGCAACACATGCCTTACATACAATACAATACAACACTTGACTTACATACAATACAATACAACACATGCCTTACAGACAATACAATACAACACATGCCTTACATACAATACAATAAAGCACATGCCTTACATACAATACAATACAACACATGACTTACATACAATACAATACAACACTTGCCTTACATACAGTACAATACAACACATGCCTTACATACAATACAATAAAGCACATGCCTTACATACAATACAATACAACACTTGACTTACATACAATACAATACAACACATGCCTTACACACAATACAATGCAACACATGCCTTACATACAATACAATACAACAGATGCCTTACATACAATACAATACAACACATGCCGTACATACAATACAATACAACACATGCCTTACATACCATACAATCCAGCACATGCCTTACATACAATACAATACAACATATGCCTTACATACAATACAATACAACACATGCCCTACATACAATACAATACAACACATGCCTTACATGCAATACAATACAACACATGCCTTACATACAATACGATACAACACATGCCTTACATACAATACAATACAACACCAGCAATGTACAAACAGTATGGAGAGTTTAACAAGTTAAGTTAATTGGTTTCTTTGGCCAAATTGACGGGTTCTTTTGAGTTTAGATGTAGACACATGCCTTACATACAATACAATACAACACATGACTTACATACAATACAATACAACACTTGCCTTACATACAGTACAATACAACACATGCCTTACATACAATACAATACAACACATGACTTACATACAATACAATACAACACTTGCCTTACATACAATACAATACAACACAGGCCTTACATACAATACAATACAACACATGCCTTACACACAATACAATGCAACACATGCCTTACATACAATACAATACAACACTTGCCTTACATACAGTACAATACAACACATGCCTTACATACAATACAACACATGCCTTACATACAATACAACACAACACCAGCAATGTACAAACAGTATGGAGAGTTTAACAAGTTAAGTTAATTGGTTTCTTTGGCCAAATTGACGGGTTCTTTTGAGTTTAGATGTAGACACATGCCTTACATACAATACAATACAACACATGACTTACATACAATACAATACAACACTTGCCTTACATACAATAAAATACAACACATGCCTTACATACAATACAATAAAGCACATGCCTTACATACAATACAATACAACACATGACTTACATACAATACAATACAACACTTGCCTTACATACAGTACAATACAACACATGCCTTACATACAATACAATACAGCAAATGCCTTACATACAATACAATACAACACATGCCGTACATACAATACAATACAACACATGCCTTACATACAATACAATACAACACCAGCAATGTACAAACAGTATGGAGAGTTTAACAAGTTAAGTTAATTGGTTTCTTTGGCCAAATTGACGGGTTCTTTTGAGTTTAGATGTAGATGAAATCGGAAGGCTCTCTTGAAACATACTGGTAACCGTACGCGCAATGCACTCGTGAAGTAGGATAGATCAATATCAACATAGCATCTTCATTTCCTGACAAATACAGTCTCATGTTCGTGAGACACCATAACGCCCGCCACCAAACTTCAACCATGGCGTTATTGTTTTTCGTCGCAATCTTAGCCTAAATAATGACCTCAAAATAATTACCTGGCTGATGAAGTCTCAATTATTACTTGACCTATGACGTCTAAAACAGTAGAATTCAATATGTCATCTACACATCTGAACGACAGCAAATCAAAAACTGCACGCGACCCTTTACTTCTAAGGATAAGTTGACTATGGTTAGACTCGTATGCGAGCTGAAGACACGTGCACGTGTCCAGTATGTACTCAACAGTCGATATACGTTGTACTTGTAACGGCTTATTTCGTTATGTTTTTTATCATTTACGACATGCAACCAATAAGAGCAGAAATTACTTTTCCGCACATAAAAATATAACACTGTATACTTCACCAGATCTATCAAAGTCAATCACGTGCAAAATTGAAAGGAGCACGCGACTCACAGCAGCGAAAATATGTTTTCCAGCAAATGAAAAGCTTTGTTCCCGTTGAAATTGGCAAAAATTGAAAAATATAAATCAGATCAAAAAAAAAAGTCTTGCAAACGGAAATTTAATAGATTCCCGTTCCAACTGGAAAAACAAACAAACAAAAAAAGTAAAAAACAAAGTACATGCGTTTATACCGGCAACTTTGACGTTTCTGCAAGATTGACTTGCCGTAGGTTTGGCAATGTGATGCACAATACTGTATTTTGGTATTGGCTTTACAGGTCGTACATCTGGTTCATATCTATCATAACGATCATATGTTCCTGTAAGGGAGACAAATAAACTGAAAACTGATTGTGTCGCAATATCGGAGACATTCTGTGTGTATTTGGTAACTATACTCGCTTTAATGCAAGCAATGAATAGCTGTCATCGACTAATACTGTCGCTGCGATGCTGGTCGGTAATCTCCTTTGGGGTTGTTCGGATCACCTCGGTACACCATTCGGATCAGCTCCAAGCTTTCCAGGGATTCCATCCGAGCTGATTTTTGTCTGATTTCTAGCCTAACTTTATTACAAGAATCCCCCGAGTATATAGTTTGGATTATACGGACAAGATTAATGGATTCTGACTTACATTTCATTCCGGAACAACAGTTAGCCACGACATTTTATATTAATCGCATCAGGGTATAGTCCTTCCTACATAATTTTCCCGGCTACAGAACCAACCATATGACACCCAGGGGACATTACTCTGCATTTTTTATGACCAAAATCTTTAGTACATATCAACAGTTATTTATTCGTGGATTTCGTCCGGCCTGTCTTTCTGAGAAAATGACACGAGGAGGAAAATATGTAAATATTAAGGATATATGACCGCTGAATAACATCATATTTCGGAAGCTGGTGTGTATATATTATGTTTGATGACGTTAATAAAACAACCTCCATTTGTATGTGAGGTTACACTTAGAGTAGGCATCCAATCCGCGCTATCAACATGACATGTACATATGCAAGACCACAAGAGCACGAGTTTATTGCGCAGACGATTACATACGTCCGCGCAACAAATGAGTGCTTTCTGATTCGTTAGAAAAACACAAATGTGTGGTCTTGCTTTATCACATAAATACTGTATTTGGTAGAGATCGATACAAAGATTTTATTAACTTCGATATTTTTTGCAAATACCGGGAACTTTTAAGTTCCGCATGACAAGGGGGGTTCCCAAAAAAAAGTAGTTCCGGCTAGTAGGTAAATACAACATTCCGTATTGCACATGTGCAATACAGAACGTTGTATTTCATGGTCTGAAAATTGCTTGTATTACTATAACAAGATTCAACAGGTATGTGATAAAATTACCTAACCTGCCTCAACCACACATACATGCAAACATATGCACGCACACAGGGACCTGATAGTTTATTACAGCTGTGGGTAAAAATGACACCCCTAATGATCATATATACATGTAGATCTCGTATATATGATCATTGGGGGCGTCATTTTTATCGAAAGTCGATATAAACCCCTAAAACATGTAAAATTACTCTGAACACCTAGCTTAGTTCCTAAAACATGTACAATTACCCTGAACACCTTAGTTTAGGTCCAAATATAGCTTAACATGTATATGCATGGAGGCACGTCCTTAATTGACCTTAGCTGTTAATAGTACGCAAAACCTTACCATACATTACATTAATCAAAGTGATGCCTAAAAACGAAATATTTATGCATTTAAGAATAGATTTCTAGATTGCAAAATGAATATATTTACCCATCCCATCTTTAAATCGCTGCTTTGCATGTTTTTGAGTTTTACGTTCTGATTTTAAAATTACAAATGGCCAGACAAGGTTTAGAACCTCTGACTATTTTAACTGTAATATCTGGCCAACGGTAGTACATGTATACGCAACTTGGCTCATGATCAGTCGCGAATCAGTCTACAAAACTAAATGTAGGGGAGGTAACTGTATATATGAAAAACTACAACGGAACTCTCTAGTGTTACAGGAGCGCTTTACTCTAAATCTACGTAGATAAACAAAACAAACAAAACACTCAACGGAAAACCTCAACGGAAAACCTAAATTTATACACAAAAAATAAATATATTCTGTATATACACAAACAAAAGATGACACAAATACCTTAATATATTTTAAATAAATGTAAAGTTCACGTACATGTATGTACAATCTAGTTTAACTACGCAAGATTCCCCATACCCCCGGGATATCACGTGATGCTGAAGTTAATCCAATACTTGTACCTCATACAGAATAAACGAACATTTAAAAGAAAGTTCACAATTGATCGGCTTTCACTGGGTTCCGTTTTCGTTTTAAATTGAAAGTAAAAATCTAATGATAATACTGTTATAACAAATTAGGCGAACATTTCATTGACCTTTTCATCAGCTTTTAGTTTTAACCTTTTTTTTCGTCTTTTTTTTTATAAATGGAATAAGAATTTCAATAACAATAGTTTTTTCTTCCTTTTTTTTAAAAGAAAAAAAATCTTTGCCGAAATCCTTTATAGACTGTTTTCTTCAAGAACTGAAATAGAAAGAAAAACCTATCAATAAATAGTACTGATAAATAATCCGATACAATTTCTCGCTGTACGGCCTATTTGAAATGTAAAAAAGGCGTTCGGTGCGAGATCAGAAATATTTTTTTAAAAAGAATCGTACTTTAATTTAATTTCGAATTAGGAAATATTGAGTACAGTTATTCACATGAGATTGTTAAGCTTCAGGGCACACTTTGAACAAAATCATTTTTATTCAATTTCGATTTTGATTTAAACAAGAAAATCTTTATTTATTTGTGAATTATTTTTAATCTCTATCTGCAAGATTTTTGACCCACGGGTAAATGAGATGGACATATTAAGCAAGAGAAAGTGCTACATGTAACTATGCAATTTAAAATTGGCTAGGAATACGCCTCGGGATTCTGTGTACAAAAAACCCCAGGAAATACCCATACCAGGTTCATTACTGTCGAAGTGTCTTGTTGAACAAAAGATACTTGCGAAACCGAGACATCTCGAGGAAGATTACATAGTTCCCTGAAGCTCTCCCTTGATATTCAGTGCGTGTTACCACGTGCAATAATAACGTAGATATATAGGTATTTTTTTTATAAGGAAAGCATTTTCTAAAATATAGATTGTCTTGTCCGCATAAACCATTCTAAGGCGGCGTATGAACACCAACTTAAAGAAATGTTAAATCTAACATACAGATTACCAATTCTTACTTTTGATATAATTATTACAACCTGACACTTAAACAGAAGGTATTTAATGGTCGTGATGGGAAATATCAAATATATTTCACGACTTTGGTAGAATAAAGAGTAAAGCACGAGTGAATATCGGCGAGAATACATATTGTATTAAATAGGAGAACCATTCATTTTTTCTATTTAAAAATAAAATAAAATGTAGAGCCCCTAAAACGATGAAATTGATACAGTATAAAGTAGTACGGGAATAAGTAACGTAATGTTTTACACCATATTATAAAGACGACAGACTGCGCGCTGCCAATTTAATTGGATACAGAATACATTTTTTTTTGGTACTATCTAGTTTGGCGTTGAATGCAATGAATAGAAAGAGCAATTCTGATTGGTCAATATCAAATGTGATATCTTCACTTGTGAAGATANCCCCCCCACACACACACACACACTTTTTCTTTTAAAACTTAAAGTTTTTGATATTTCACCGAGTAAGATGTAGTAAATAAAATGGTACACGAAACAAAACTCGAATTACTGTTCATACGTAAAATGAGAAATTGTTGTTACTTTACTAAACGTAGCCGAGTGTCTTGTGGTTATCCCCATACAATCCCCATATATCCCCCTCCTAGTCGGCTTACCCACAGACAAAACCGTCCGGAAATAGTCACCGCCTATCGGTTTGTACTGGATAGCTATAGTCATTGTTCACGACTTCCGTTTTATCTGTTCTACGTCAACGGAAGTCGTTTAAACATGAATGGCGATTTAATCTTCCTCTTTGTTGTATTGTTGCGGTGACCACGTTTAAATGATAACGAGTTTTCTATTCATTGCAGACGTCTTATTTGTACCTGAGTACCCGGATGTTTTGAACAGACTATAATTCAACCGTAACAGTCACTGAGTCACATGATTTACTTTTTCGATAGATTGACTGGTCACTTGCATTGATTAATCACTGAAACTTACAGAGTGAGGTTTTATCCATATGCTATCGTTTTATGTCTACTAACGAATCTTTCCATGTGCAGCTATTGTAAATTTCTTTTGAATAGGAGCAATGCAACATATGCAAACATAACATTGAAGGCATTACTCCACAGTGTTCACCACAGAGGGACAGATTTTGCGCGTAACCATTACTTTAAATGTCTTGCAGGAAATATCAACTATCATGCATTCAAAGAGTTGAGAACGAGAAAATTCAACATATAACAAATATAAACAGTTATTATTGGTCCAAGCTAAATCTATCCCAAATCTAATACGTCTATTGATGACGCCGGTCCATCGCTTGGCTGTTCCGGTACGTACACGATTAGAACATCTTATACACTGAGTTTGGCCATACATGTACTTGTCACCACACTTTTTTCGTTGATTTAACTTCGTTTGGAAACAGAAAATATTACAAAGATTTTAATTGTCAAACAAAAACATAACAGTGACAAAAATCATTATTTTATTCGTTAGCTTCAGTTGTGTTAATCGAACAACGCACCAAAATTTAGCGTTAGCACATCGTGCATACATCGTGCTCACACCGTACGCACGAACTCGTCTTTATTCACCGGCTAATCATTTAAAATACAATACACACGATATATGTCGCACAGTCGTGCGCACGCTATTATGGCACAGCATTTCATTGTGCTCCTAATTGTGCGCGTGTAACGTTAAGCGACCCCCACAACTGCCTAGTATCGATTCCGTCTAAAGAAGAAGTCTTTCAACACGAACATAGCTTGAACTATATGGTGCAGGAAAGGGGAAAAGCGTCACAATAAAATATTATTTCATATGCTAAAAATAATAATGTTTTGCGATTCAACAATTGCAACCAGTGTGGTCACATTTAAGTTCTGAGTGTGTGGGACACGAGCAATTTGGGACACGAGCTAGTATTCTGAAGTTGATTTTACAAGGATTATTGAGCAATGTCGGTGTAGACTGTAAATATTTAAAATAAATCCTATGATAAACTAAATAGATCAAAAGCTTATTGCACGGTCCCTGTGGTAACACACCTAACAAAAACCGGCTACACGGATGTCACCGCGAAATATAAAACCAGCCTTGATATTTTGTCTCAAGGTTATCGACTCACGTGAAGTATACACAGCCCGAGACTTCGACAGCGATATCTCTGATTCGCTACTGGTACAGGTCCGGCTCAACATTTTAAGTGGAAAGCATTATTAAATATCGTTGACGTATTTTATTTGGTTATTGTTTAATTTATATCTGTCGTTTTAATATACTTTAAACACGGAAGATCCGGTGAGAATCGGCTTATTATCAATGTTTATGTACGGAGAATGGTGTTAAGTGGATTTGCATTGGATATCAGCACGGCTGTCATAAGATTGTGAAAAATAACTAATGAAACAATACGTAAGAGGTTAAAATTGTCGTTTCCTTCTTCAGCTTAAGGCCACATATTATGTACGCTATTGTAACATAAATCTTCTTTTAAAAAATGTAAGTCACTACAAAATATCTAAATTGAATTTTTGTATATTCTAATTTTGTCTGAATGATATTATAACATATTTGAAAGGTATACATATGCAATTTACACTTTATATAACATTTCAAGGTATTTCCAACATATAGCCATACTAAGTTATGATGGTATTCATATCAGCTATGAATTCCATGACTCAAGTATTGACGTCATCATTATTATGACGTCATACGTACACTCATGGAAACTAAATGTTGAATTTCAATAGAAACGTTTGAGTTTGAAATATTAAAGAACGGCAAATTTAGATATCAAACTGCTGTCAGCTGGCATTCATAGTCAATATGCCAACTTGAACATGAAAAGTTAACTCTCTTCATGGAATTTGTCATTTGCAAGTTGGCATTCATGTTGACTATGAATGCCAACTGAAAGCACTTCTTTGTTTTAAGAAGTAATTCTTCTTTATTTAAAATGTTGATTTATAAAAAAAAACACGACTCACAGATAAATGTTTAATATCTGTAGTATTTAATATATGTAAGCTGAACATTTACTTGAATATTAAAACCTTGACGCTTAATGTATTCTTAATTTTGAATGTTCAGATGCTTATTTATATAAGTATCGGTCAAAAACCGTAAATACTAAGCTGACCATGCTCCCCAAAACTGCATTAAAACAAATAAATTTGTCAGTTACCCCAAAACAACTGCCTTATAACAAATCAATCTGTTAGATTTCCAAAAAGAACTGCCTTATAACAAATGAATCTGTTAGTTTTCCAAAAAAATGCATTATAACAAATCAATCTGTCAGATTTGTTATCATAACGCTACAAGTACAAATAGGGACAGTATCATATTTGATGTCCATATTTACAATTCAAGAATTTGTCGTCTCTACGTCGGCTTTAAGTTGTACAAACAGCTTTCCGACAAACCGGCGTTTTCCATATTAGAGCCATGATTTGCACCTAGTGAATAACTAGGTCTTGATCCATTTATTTCACATCTCCGCCGTAATGGCTGCCTTGGGAGCCATTTTCCGGAAACAAATTGTTTTTAATATTAGTTGTAATGGATAACGTCGACCTTGTATAGGAGTTGTTTCTACATAGAGACGTCAGCTCTCTCACAGCCACATATAACTCCGACACGTTCTATATCATGTCAGGAAAGCAAAAGGTCAAACTATTCGACATTGACCGCGAGCTTATCAAGGAAGTCGCTATCATTACGTAGAAAATTCTAATAACGCAAATGATTATTGCCTTTCGTTTAGTCAGATAAATAGGTCATTCTGTAAGGTCTGGCGCCGACAGAATCCACCAAATGCTCCTTATAATTATTAGATTTAAAAATAAGGAATCACCATGCACTGGCCCAAATCTGTTTTCTGAGGGAAGAAGTGCACGCCGCCCGTCTTAATAAAAGAGGAAATTTTAGTCTATTGCAGTCGAACGCCTAATATGGACGACAGGGCCACGTTGTCCAGGGCCTCATTTTCTTAAAGAGTCATTTACAGCAACATTTACAATCAGTTGGAAAATATTTTTTTTTTTTTGTGGTTGTCTTTGGATGGTAAACTACTAGTTTAAAATTTGAAAGACATATTATAGAAAATATGATAAAGGTAAATTATATTTTATTTATTCTAAAACAATTATAAAACACCTCTTTTAACTGATAATAATCATACTCTTGTTGGCCTGGATGGTATAGCCCACGCAATCTTAATGAAGTACCCGCAGAAAACCAACGTGGTCGGGCAGGTAACCCAATCCCTATATACGTCCGATCGGGGAATTGAACCCCTGGCGTTTTGGTAAAAAGCGAATGTGTTAGCTACAGTGCCACCTGACCACCAATACATATTGTTTAAAAGAAAGAAATAATTTGCTCTTAAAGATCCCCCTGCCTCTTCCAAAAACGAATACTATGCATTGGAAACTGGTTTTTTTCTCTCCTGACAATAGCTTTGTTTCATCATTTCTGGCAAAAACACATCTTGCAGGACGTTTATGAACAAATAATCAAGCTGAAAGGAGCAAGATGAAATGGGTATAATAAATCAGCAGTGTGGTCGGAATTCGAGATTTGCACTTCAGATTGTAATGCAATCGCTCTAACTAAATTCTTAATTAAAAGAAATCCATATCTTACCGGATTTTATGAAAAATAATAAAGGTGAAATAAATAAAATACCATCAACGACAATGCAGTTTAGTGTAAAAAAAAAAGCCAGCAAAAGCTACGGCGGGATTCGAAACCTGACATTTTATACCAGGTCAACGAACATGATATGACCAAACTTTTTTAGTTATAAAGGAAGGCTTAAAGGCAGTAAACAGAACTCAACATTGTTATTCTGAAAAGTTCCTTTTTACACAACCAATAAAATGTTCTATGTGACGTTTCAATGACTAGTACGATATGTACACTGTCACCTTCATCAGGCAAATTACCAGTGAAGCGTATGTACACACAGGTGTTAAATGTGTACGAGTTGTCCACAATAATCGATGTCGATTCGGCTACTCTATAGTTGTTATATATGTACCGAAATGACCCGATTCAGCTACGCGTTGTTTAATACTTGGTCACAGATATGCGAGAGTCTATGAGCCCCCTCGTCTCGATTTAGAACTTGCCCACTGCATCGTATCCAGATGGCTTCCTTCATCTGCCAATTGAACAGATTGCTCTCTCTGTCCAAAACTGTGGAGTTATCCCAGTTAATCACATGATTTGTCTGTGTGGCATGGTCTGTGATTGCCGATTTATTTATCTGGAACTATGACTGCTTCCTTTCTGATCTGGTGAATTTCCTATCTTCTTGTGTTTCCGTATCTTTCCGGTATTCACCAAGGCGTACCAAAAATCGCCTTCCAGTCTCTCCAATATACGATAGGTCTCAGTTTTTTGCATCCGATTTTGTATACGCAACGTTTTATTTATGTATTTTATCCTTAGGGTGTACTAGGATATTGCGAAGCGTCTTGTTTGGCTTCATGACTGTTGCTATGCAATGACCGCGATATATCCTCTGGATGATTGGTTGGTTGGTTGAAGGATTTTTCGCCAACATGATTCCGCCCTTACGGGTTTCATCTCAGTGACGGAAGTCGGTGTTCTGTCGGTTCTGGATGGTTTCGGATATACCCTTTATATACGGGATGACCACTTGACCTTTGATTTTGTTCTTATCATTGATTGTCTTTTTCTTGTTCTTCCTCTTACCTTGACACTGTTTTTGTACCCGTTTTGGGGCCCATTCCGGATATGCACATGCTCTCATTGCCCTAGCGATGTGATTCTGCTCTTGTGTTTTGTCACATTGCTCTGTGAGTACTGTATCACATCTGTTGAGTAATGTGCGTACGACGCCTAGCTTCTTGTGCAAAGGATGGTGAGATTTGAAGTTCAGGTATTGGTTCAATACTGTCACATAGACAATTGTATTGGTTGTGTAAAAAGAACTTTTCATAATCCATACTTACCAACTGAACATATTATTATCTTTTACATGCTTAGGTATGGTTATAACATACACAGGCTACAAGAGTTATAGTGATACAGACTAGTGAGACCTACTTTTACACGTTGACTAGAGTCTACCATGTATGACAATATCCATACTGATATTAAAGGAAGACTATTGTTGATGCCAAAAAAAAACCCCAGTGTAGTGAGCTGTGATCGTAAAGCTGACAATACTTTGAATAGCTGGGTTCTAGATTGTTTGTTGTCGAATTATTTTGTCGCAGAGCTCTGGTGTGCTACATAACCCTATAAATCACAATGCTACAGTTCACATTCCATAATAAACAAAGGTGGGGCTGACCCCGGTGTAACAAGGTCTGTGTTCCGCTTCATCATTTCTTAGGTTAAAGGAAACATTTCTCAATAATATTTGAACAGATAGGAAATCTTACCGGAGATAATTGGTCGATATTTGTATCAACAGATCAGGGTGATTCTCCGCTAAAATTTACGAGCTTTATCAAGTACATTTCGGTTATGCTTGAAAATTTATTTTCCAGAACAGACAAACACGTCATAACGATTTGGAGAATATGTTTCTCCCATCACACTCGCGCGCGTAAACGTAAATATAAATGCTGTGACGTCACGCCGTGTGCTGTAATACCTATGTGAAAGTATCAAAAATTAAAGCAATGAATTGTGCAGTGATATAATCTACAGCAGGAAAAAAAACATAAACGTAAAATTGTGCATGTGTCGTAAGCTAAAAAAACACCATTTTTTAGATGACGCTAATAAGAAGTCGTCCCGGTATTTTCTAAGCCATCTTTTGCTCCATGTTGATATTTTTTTAACGGTATTTCAATTCCCATATTAAACAATTGTTATAAATGTCATTCCTTCTTCTCTTGTCGATAATAATAAAAACACTTTTAAGCTTACGGTAATACATTTAATGTGTATTACGCTGTACTGCTACTAGGTTATTGGTATTCAAATAGTTCGTCCTTTGTCAAAGACCTTTCCCTTAGGCTGTTGTAATAGAACTAATTATTCTCCGACAATTTGTAAGTGCATTCTCGTTGTTGCTAGGGGAAACATAGACCTGTCTTAACCTATCTAAGAAAAGATGTTAACGCGCACTTTAATTCCGAAAACGTCACCATCGCGTCATCACTATATGCAATGTAACCAATTTGAGCGCCATCAATTACCTCCCTTGACGATGGCGCGGTGCACGGGGTTCACCATAACGATACAGTTTTACAGGAAAGTTTGAAAGAAAATAAAAATCAATCACTCCTGTGTTATGTAGAACAATCTCAATTCCCGGATTAAATCTTGCTGATGTATTTGTAATGCCTCGTGCTTAATTGATAAAATATGACCCTCGGGCTGAGTTTTGCCTCTCTACATTGACTATCAAACAAAACTGATAGATTTTATTACTCCTCATTTGGGGATTACGTGTATTTTGATAAGATCACAAATACTATATTTCACGATAAGTTCATAGAAAAAGTCTTATACAGGTCCATTTTTTAAAAATACCGATCTTATTTCACGGTCCTTTCCTACGACGACATCAGCATATGCATATTATTTTTATAATAATATACAATAATATACAACATTTATATAGCGCCCTATATAATTTGGAAAATTACTCTAAAGCGCGTTTTGTATGGACTGACCGGGGTTCGAACCTGTGACCTCATTTACACATGGCGGAAAGGCTAACGGTTGAGCCCACAAGAACAGTTAATTATAATAAGAATTTTCGGTTAAGATAACTTCATTTTCTATTCATCACAGATCGTTAGAAAATGGAAATAGTCATGCGTTCCTGGATCGAACGGGAGACGCGTCACGAATGGTAAAATATTTGATGCATGACATGTTTACGTTTCTCTAAGAACTTGTCCCACGTTTTATACATTTAACTTAATGATTAAACAGTCACCAAACCCATAGTGAACACAATGTGGTTTATTTTAATTCTATCCAGATTTTTCTCTTTAAAGTTCCAAATGAAGTCGCTAGAAATGTCTCCCGTGTGGTTTGAATGACCATGGCCGTGAATACTACGGACGCCACCTGTCGTCAGGAAGGGGAAGCAACTCCAGCGGCACATAATAAGTTTGAATCATTTGCTTACGTGCTATAATTAAGACCGGGAGGTTATCGAGACCCTCTGACAGCTACACATCCAGCGACAATATATATATCCGTCAAAGCTATCACTGCGACGTCTGGTGGCGGAATTGCTCTTCAATGGACGTAATGAAACGTAAAGTAACACGGGTCGTAGTTAATTACTAATCCGCTAGATGTCGTCTTTGTGTCGACACACCAAGATGAAAACGAGTCTCGGAAGCTTTGTTGATCTCTTGGCGGAGTTGTCTGTAATTCAGTATAATCATCAAACAAATAATGGTTTTTACACGACGTTCCTTCCTCTAATGTCTACACAACACTCCAGACTCATCATCAAAGTCTCAACCATTTAACAACACGTGGATAGAGAATTTCCCTTGACAATATTTTCAGTATTGAACAAACCCTTAAGAGAATGACGCCGAATTTACATTAGCCATCACGTGAAGATGTAGAATATTACCGAAGATCATTGAGGCATAAATACAAAAAAAAAAAATATTGAAAAAAATGAAAATAAATGTTATTTAGTTAAATATTAAATAACTTGTAATAATATTTATTTTAATATATCATATTTTTTTAATATTCCAGTAGTTTTTTTTCGTTTTGACGGTGTCCCCTAATGTACATGTGCACGCCTCAATATGACCTCCAGGGCCTTAGCTAGCCCTTGTTCTGAGTGGTTTCATTTAGGAGTAGGTCGGAGAAAGGCCTTGGTAGAGGTTTAAGGGGTGCATCAAGCAGTTATTTTGTATTTCTGTTAGAAAATTCAATTGATTATTCTTGTTTTTTTTTATTCATAACTATCACATTTCGCCCAATCGTTGAATACTTATCATATATTTTCATCCTCTCTGAACGAACTCATAACAATAATCACCCCACTCCTCAAACAAATATGTTTATTAAAGCCTAGGATTGTTTTATCTGACACAGATTACCACACCAGAGCACCTGCTGTCGCCCCCAGTATTCGTATTGACTCAATTGTCGACTTCGAGATGGACGTAAGACACACACACACACACACACGCACATACAATTTTGGTGACATATGTGCCAAAAAGAAATAACAGAGCATTATATACAGCTGTTTTGTCGTTTTAGGACTCATTGGTCATGCTAGGGGCCGAAAAGGTGAAATCCAAATGTGTCTTAAAAGAACTGAGGTTTCATTTTGTCCTTAATTATGGACGCTGTGCGTTTTTATTTATCTGATATACATTTCGCTGTATAGCTAGCCTACGTGCAGAATTATAATGAACTTAATGGACCCCATACCAAGGACATCCGCATAAAGGAAAACAAACATCCACCGGATATCAAGAATAAGGTGTATCTTGCGCAACTTCCGGTGTTGTCCGTCAACTGATGATGGACTCCAGTGTGTACTTTTGATCGTGTGTATGAATACTTGTCAGTATTTAGTAGAGTACTCAAGTACTATTGGGATCATCTTAAGACTGCTGTAGATAATCAACATGTATTCAAGTATTGATAAACTTAATAGTTTCGTTTGATTTACCGTTGTCCGACTGTCCACGTCAAACATGTTGGTTTTACACCTCAAGTAGAACACGATCATGAGTTTTTCGAACATTATCCTGATATTGCAGAAGTCAAGCTTTCTGCCTTCAGCGCAGACATTCCGGTTGCAAATCCTTGTTTAAGCTTAGGTCTTTTTTTCTGAAACATTTTAAATGATCTGTGTTCCGTAATTTACAATTCGCTTTAGAGAAAAAAATATCCATTAGGAGACAAGGAGTAAACAAAACCATAACTTGAATAAAAATCGATGATATCAGGGGGAAAAGGTATCAATAAAGAAAAGATTACCATGGAAACCTCAGAAAAGATCAAGATTTCCAGAAAGGTAGTCGCCTTCTTCTTCATCGATGATACCCCACCATGTAAATACAAAAATAATGGTATGCTGTCATGGCTGTAAAAACGAAAGAAAGCAATTCATAATACATAGTTCAAATGGATCAGATTGATGCTCCTTTGTGGTCGTCTGCTTCTGTCGTTCGGACCCTTACATTTGGTGGTTCTTGCCACTTGCCACTTGAGCGTGATAGGGTGGGATGATGTTTTATTGCCCCGTCATGTGACCAGTATCATTCAATCAGACTCGCTGTTACAAAGATGAGGTATAATGATATTGTATACAGGATGCAATTTCTGTGTTCATGTTGAACAGTCCAATCGTCTCATTGGTCTCTAAAATTATCCTACCAATTAGATTTGGGATAAGGTATCACACTCCCATGACAGAAGAACAAAATGGTTGATTTTTGTATCGTTCCACTACACAATAATTCGCTATGACTTATTTTTTGATCTGTAGCTGTTGAACGCCCAATAATGCTCTCAACACTCTAAAAATTGTCTTTTAAAAACGTTATTTACATTCATCATTCGCTCAATGGTCTCTGTTCGATTTTGAAGACGAAGCTACCTTTATTTAACATAAATGTTGACATAAACCAAAGGACAACTTTATGCCAACGCGTTTCAATAAAAATCCGCGTTTAAACCCTCATAGATGTAAACTTTTGAGCGATTACTAGCTGAATAAACAGGTTTGAATTATACAGAAAGCCGTTGTCCTTTAAAACAGATATAATAAATGAAGACAATAGGAATGCTAACATAATAAATGTCAGTCGAAAAAGGAAATTAATGCAACGAATCTTCCATGCACTGTAATGATATCTGCGGGACTATTAATAATAATAATTAATAATAATAATAATTCGAGGCTCTTATATACCGCTTTATCACAATCTACTTCGTAGGTCGTCTCAAAGCGGTTCACAAATTATTATCCACTGTTATAAGGCCTTTGCAACCAGCCAATATCTTTCTCCACTCCCTGGGGAGCATACAGCCGGTGCTGCCATTTCGGCGCTCACGGTTAGCATTCTACATTTCTAGCACTGCCCAACCACGTAGTCATTTACAGCTGAGTAGACTGGAAAAAGCGAAGTAAAGTATCTTGCTCAAGGATACAACACAGTGCCGCGCCGTGACTCGAATCGCAACCTTTGGTCACGAGCCCGGCGTCCTACCAATACTACCTCTTATTTCGAAAGATTCATAAGCCTGATGAGTCGTCATGTTAACCTTTTAAAATTTTGTAAAGTTTAAGTAAATGAAGATTTTCTTAATGATAATGTTCATGTACTTACTTATCGTTTTAATATAATATTGTTTAACCTTTTGATGATATATCAGTGCAGCAACGCTATTCCGTCTTTGCGTATTCTCTTGGGAGCAGGTATTGATTGTTACGTCATTGGTCTGTGTGAGAAAATTATGTCGTTTTCTTAAAAATTGATGACGTTTCTCTCACAAACAAGTGACGTAACAATCAATACCTGAGACGGAAGTGTGCACCCGATAATTATTTCCGAGGTGTAAAACACACGTTAATTTTCACACGCGTAAGAGATCAAGCATTTGTGAAAAATTAGTATTTTAGTGAATAAAATACCTGAAGCTGATCACTTTGGATCATTATGCTTTCAGATTCAATATTTATGAAATATCAAAAATATTTTTGCATCATGCTAACAAGATATCAGCTTTAAATTTTTGATAAGATAAACATGATTCAAACGATTTTTCGTAATTTGTCAGTAGAATAATTATGATATTAAAGGAAATGTAAAAGTTTTTTACCTCAACAATAGTTTCAAAATTAAAAATACAATATTAACGATTGCTTAAGCTAACAAATCATTTTGTTCAGAATTTGGAATAAATAAATCCCTTTAACTGATTTACCCCTGATGACACATTTGAACTCTTCCACATCAAAGGGTGTAATAGTTCATTATGGAATGTCAGGGGTAATTGAGTTAAGCTCGTATGCGTTAGAGTATCCGTCGATTTGCCGATTTAAAACTTCAACAAATCATTTTAAGTCTTACTCGAAGACATGATGTTTTGAATATTTTAGTGATTTGTACTGTAAAACCAGACATGCACACCCTCACGCATACAAACACATATCTGCTACAAAGAACACCTACAAATATTCATTCTTTTCACACACAATAACACAATGGAATCTCCTTCCCATAGCAGCAGTACAATGCACAACACTAGAAGACTTCAAGGCACACTTACACTAAGCAGCCCTTGAAGACCTCATCACACGCTAAAAAACATACGCCAGCTTTTACCTTTTATTTATACCTTGCACAAAAAATCACAAGAAAAAACCCAACCAACTAATCACTGTAAATAACTCCCTTTTTCACGCCTCTGCAATAGGACCCCCGAGGACATAAACATCAACATTGATGGAGCCCCCGTAAAATAAAGAAGAAGAAGTCTAAACTGTATCTCTCTTTTATTTGAAGGTTTGCCTTTATCTATAATGAATGACAACGTATTTTTGTTGTCACATCTAGAACTAAACCCACGGAAGTTTTGAATTAGTATTAATAAATATAAAGTTATAGAGTACCAGTTCTTTTCTCCTTCCAAGTAAACATCTGTTTTAAATTAAATAACAGGAAAAAAGGAAAGAAATTAAAAATTTGATTTGAATATTTTTAAACTAACAATACTAGGCATGGAGAGAACCTTTTCGTATTTAAAAAAATCATCTGGATGGCGTTAAGCTTTATAGCCTCTTTTATTTTCTTTGCAGAAGACCTGCATTAGATAAGTGCAAAATGTTTTAGCTTTTTTTTTGCAACATAAACAATGTTTGTTATGGTGCGTTTGTCCAATTAAACATTGCACCCTACCTGGCAGGTCGTTGTAATTATGGGACATGCATACACATTCCGCTTTGTAATAATATAACACATACAAGAGAACGCACTAACGCATCACAGAACGAGTAAAAAGCTTGGTATACCCATTCAATGAATAGTCAGCTTAACAAGACGCAAATGAAGGTTTAGACCTTTAATAAAACATCTGTTATTAAAAATTCGAATCAAGTTGTTGTCTTTGATATAGTATCTTAAATACTGAAACGCATGATAAAAGTTAAAAATTCCAGTATTGATGAACATAATCCTGCTATCATTACGTGGCATTTGATATTAAAGCTAACCAGGCTTTCACACTCACATTATAGACCTAAGTGTTGTAAGCAATGCACTTGTTTGTTTTCATTAATTTCAACACTTCACTCTATGCCAATTAGTTAATGGTGCATCACAATGATTTGTTCATTTCCCCCGTTTACTGTAATACACTCTGTAGCTACTGCATATAGTTAGGATAGGTTTTCCACACAAATCCTTCTTTTCTGAAGGTGTTTGTTGTCTTCTGCGTGTAACAAGAGGCAAACTGTGTGTAAACCCCCCGCAAATTAAGTCATTTGCTAACGTGTCCTCTACTTGTAGACATCAAAACGACCAAAGTAATTCTGATGCAACCATTGCAACATCTGAGATCCATATCTTCACTACTTAGTTACATCCTGTTTGGTTTTGTTACTGCCTTGCTTGGCAATATCCCACTTTTGGTCTTGGTGTTGGGGAAAGCAATAGGTTTTGTCCTGCAGAATACATAAGTCATACCGAAGTCCTTAAAATGGTTGTTGCTATTCCCTGTTAAATGTTTAGCATTAAGGGTAGTAGCAACAACTGGTTCCCCAGTTGTCAGTTTAATATGACCGGGCGGAATGTAGTACTGGGTACATGCGGAATAGTATTTCAGTGAGGTAGCACTCTAAAGTCGGCATCAGATCCACGTTATCGTAAGGCAGCAAATACACCGACATGCGTTTGTCATCATGGACAAAAATACACGTTAACAACAGTAGGACATACAGGGAGGCACGTCCTTATATGACCTAAGATTGTATTAGGACGTTAATCCCAGGGAAAACCAAACCAATCTTTTGTTATTTTTGTGTCCTTTGGATTCTTTTGTTTCCTGCTTGTTAATGCTGTCGTATATTTTTTTACCTAAAAAAATGTTCAATTTGGAAATAATAACTTGATATTTTTGTTACATAGTGGGACATGTAAATGTATAATACTAAAAAACTAAACAAGTTTCCGATGTGATTTAAATCACTATTGTGAAACCCGTAAGGAAATGTAAAGATAGTTTAAATGTAGCAGAAAATTGGGGTACAGTGGAAAAACCCACATGGTCAGGCAGGTGACCCCATACCTTTTCATGTCCAATCGGGAAATTGAATCCCGGCCGTCTGCGCAAATCTCGAATGAGCTATCCACTACGCCACCGTTCATTATTATATATTTATTTTGTTTGCATGTTAACAAAAATTAAACATAGTATGCTCTTTTATCTTATTCTGACATAACACATTTTGTAGACATTGACATAAGAAAAGAACAACTACAATTACACATTGATAATATACTCGCAAAATGTGTATGATATCGTTTGTAGCTTTTACCGAATACTTGTAACAAATATTAAACTTCATGAAAGAAGCAGAATTGATGCACGTGCTATTGGCTAATAAGCTATGACTGATAAACTTTAAACTATGCCGAGATAATTTCACGGGTGTCATAACGACCTGTTGTAAACTTATGCTACAGTTGTATTTCCATCATGGTTTGGTTAACACATTATAATGTATATCTATGATAGTACTTGGCCTCCATAAATTTTCGTTGAACACTTCATTTTTTTCCATTGCGACTTTTCATATCGATTTTGAGCTTAGATTTGTTCCAGTGTGCAAACGTTATTATATGATATTCTATTTTCCTTCAAAGAAATAGAAGCAATTTTGACCAAAAAAAAACCCCATTAAATAAAATTGCAGATACCCTTCCATTGTCCTAATGTTTAGATGCAGTAGTGTTTATTTTCTCCCGCAACCACAAAGGTTTCTTCACTCCCAGCCCACTGGATAAACCTTTTCGAATTTGGTAATTTATTTTGGCTACCAACTAGTGGGTAACACCCTAAACGGTATTCAGTTGGTCAATCTTTTGATTGTAACGTCAGGTAGCAAAGCTATGCGACGTCATATCTCACTGTGATGTCATGATTCATTGCCATTGTTTCTCCCCATCGAAAACAGACATAATGTATTTTCAAAGGACACATGTACTTTTTGTCAGGCAAAATATGAACGTTACGGGATAAAAAGGTCTACAAACTTGTGATGGTTGATTTTTCCTGTTTATCAAAGTCTTTTTTGTTAATTTTGAAATTGTAAAAGACACCAAGTAAACCTCGTTTCTACAATTTGAAAATTCACTTACACGAATCAGATGAACACGATAACCAATAATCGTTTGTTGGGGAACCTCCATCTATTTTATTCTAAGGCAATACAATAAAAAGTATTAAAACTCAATTGAAATTTTAGCTATCCAATCTTTATGCTAACAAAACATTCCACACCAAGGTCCCTAGCTACGATTCGGCAAGCACAATGCTAATCCGCATATTTCTAGTGACGTTATTTCCTGTTAACGTAGGCAGTAGTAAAAACGGAAATAACATACGTAACAGACATTTATTGTTTATTTTTATTGGATAATTTCCAGGAAGTGCCATAACTTTCACAACTATTTAGAAATGTATGGAGAGTGTTGCATCCTTGCACGCACTGATATCGTTAATACGCATGTTCAAGTTGTAAAAGAAAATGTTATTTTTAAAATGTATGTATGTAAAAGTGTGGAAAAATATCTTAGCACTAGAATGCCTCTTTTATTGGTATACAGTTGGTGTAGTTGGTTTTGTAATACGGTATATATATTATGTTTAGAAGACACTATGTGCACTTTGCATAAATACGCAAATCAGTGTTTGCACCACAGAGCTCATAAACACACATTATGAACTTATGCTGCAGTCGTATGTTATTCACAAAAAAACCGATTATGTCCTATTCGTTGTATCTTTAATGAATCAAAAATAGTATTTGTTCCCGGTAGCCCTATCTTTCTCAGATCTCAAAACCTACGTGAACTTTTGCAAATTCCTGAGCTAGTTTTAAAAAAAGTAGGATGTAAACAAGGACTTGTTTATTCTGGCAAACCAACGACAGACCCTTTGAGTGCGATTTTTTTGTAAGATTTAAATTTGCAGATAGAGGGAAAAGTTATATACTAAGTAAAACTTACGTAACATATGGGTATTTTACTTGTTTGATGTTACTTATCAACTACATATATCAATTTATAATTCTTTTTTTTTTGTTTCTATTTTTCATGTTCTCTTCTGCCCTCCTGAAATCAAGGTAAGTGATTTAGATATTCTGATTTTATCTCCTCATTTGTTTTGCTTACATTGCATTTTATGGAAGGCACATCCTGCCACAGATGTATTTAAAGATTGGTTGGTATACTCTGTTCGTGACGGACGCTATCCACATAGTACGAACACACAGGAAGTCGAATGAATATAATCACTGTAATTGCACGTTACTATCAACAAACAAAACACCTGTTTTGTCATTCGCGATAGACTTTTTTTCAAGGCAGCGTACACAATTAACAGAATACCATGCTAATGCAGGAAACCTTTGAGATTTCAATCGGTTTATCTATTCCGTCTTTGCGTATTGCAGAGTTATCTTCTCTTGAGAACAGGTATTGATTGTTACGTCATTTGTTTGTGAGAGTAACGTCATCAATTTTTGAGAAAACGACGTAATTTTCTCACACAAACCAATGACGTAACAATCAATACCTGTTCTCAAGAGAAGATAACTCTGCAATACGCAAAGACGGAATACGTCAAATGTAGGCGTCAATACCCTCGTCAGTCAAAATAGTGAATGTTTACTTAACATACGTTCCATAGTATTTCATTTGTTAAATGACGCATGATTCCAGCATGAAAACATGCTCTACTTCTTGAAAGTAGTATTTTTTTTTATCTCGCCGCCATGAAGTAGCAGAAGCGAAGCTAAGATATTGCTTTTTTTCCGGCAATGGGGGCGGCGGCGTCAACATTAAGTTTTTGCGTTGAAGTAAGTTTCACGGTTTGTATACGTGCCAGACCAACCAAACTTGGACCATACATGTATCTTAAGTAGTACATCTCAACCTATGTATGTATGCATGTGTGTGGTTGCTGGAGATGTATTGTGTTCTGTTTGTAGTGGGACCGTGCTTCCAACGGTATCATTTATAGTGTCACCTCACTTTAATGCTACAGCACAGATACCGCAACATCCACCCCAGAAAATTAAACGTTTAGAACAAATTAATCGTTGTTCGATCATGGATGATTAACTCGAAACACAGTCAATGAGATAACAACAACACTACGTGTATGGAGAGCACAATTCCCGAAACGTTCAAGGCAATTCGCCCCATCGTCAAGTCACATACAATATATGTGTGTAACGTATTAAAACTACTTGTGTTCTGACAAAATTGCGGATTGTGTACAAAGATTGACAAAATCTGCACTGTCGCCATTTCTTTGTAGCCCAAATGCGGCAGAACTGGAAATTGTAATAAGCTTAAACGTTAGCAAATACACTTAACCCACTTTACGTTCTGTATCGTCAGGCTATTTACTGCCGTAATGTTTTCTCATCTTATCAATGCTGTACTTTCCGCTTTCTAACAAATATAAATGGAAATTATTATTACAGTAATTGTTTCAGTATTGAGTATTCATCTTATCTGAAAATGCCACAAAGTTTGTTAAATTTGACACGATTAGGCTTTTGTTTTCCAGATTAGTCCCTTGTATTTAATTTTAAATCTGCAAATCTGAAACCGTTACTAAGTTTTTGTATTTTCAAGAGCTTATTATTTCTTTTTGGAAAATTCCTCATTGTGAATTAAATATTTGAAGCAATATAACTGGTTTTCCGTAACAATAATCATTTATCTGATCGTAGCTATTAGCTGCGTGTCTGTTCATGCGACATTTAAAGATCCCCGTACCACTGCCGTAACCAATAACTAAGCACTCGAAATCTATTTTTTTGATATAGAACTGGGGCCTTCATAATGATTTCTGAAAACTAAACTACACATTGCGGGATATTTATGAAAACAAATAGACATGAACTAAACCAGACAATAATCAACATCGATGTTCTGATAAAAACAAAAACAAAAGGAATAAACCGGGATTCGAACCCTGCACTATAGGTTGTTTTATTGTCACTCTAACCAACTGAGCTTCCTAATCAACGGAAGCAGCGTCGCCCAACTGTGATACAGTTATATCCAAACGAAATTAAGGGAAGGTTACTGTGTATACGAAAAACTACAATCAAAGGCATGCGTGATACGGCAGATATTTTAAGGTGGGACAAATGACTAGTACATTACACATTCAGTTGGCGGATGATCCCAGCTCATTAATAATTCAATCAGACTGTTATGAGAATGCAAAATCATATTTTATCCTCAATAAATAAAGTTTAATATAATTATATTTTATATGACGGGTTACCATGACAATAAAATCACCTTATTATGAATTTTAACCTGGTACTATTAACAAAACAGTCTTTTAGCTGAATATAAATTGCCGAGTACCCGAATATTTATTCGTAACCAATGTATTGCTCTTTGCGCTTGGAATCGTTGTCTTCTTTAATCAAACTGCAGTTGACGTCTTAGAATGAATTGCATGCTGATTCCAGACGACACTGATAAGGCTGTGTGTTTTTCACATTTTACCTTGTCAATGCCTTGACTTATGCCTAACAGTTTCCCATGTGTTCCATTGACTAGTACTCATTACTCTTGGTTAATCGTTTACATTTGAAATAATCGTTTAATAAGCGCCCAGGTTTGTCTGATAACACTTTTTACTTATGCATGTTTTGTATTACCGTAAATCACCCATGTTTGCCCTTCAACATTTCTCACACTATAACCCTTTCCAGAGTGTCAATGATCCAACTATTTTAAATCTAAGATATGTGTTGCAGTTTCACATAGTTTGGGACTATCATCTTTTTCGAGGAACATAAAAGGAAGTCTAACATTTGCTGTTTCAGAAGTACATTAAATACAGCCTATTAAAAGAGTATTTATAGCAAAACAATATTAAGAAACAGGTTTCTAATATACAAAAAAGAAACCAGTATTCAAATTGCTTTGGTTAAATGCTTGGGTTTCAGTTACAGATGTTAGAAACTAAGTATATCACTTAGTAGTGGCTAAGGAAATATAAAGGTTCCAGTAAGAAAACAACATAAAGTCGGCATCAGTTCTGTATATATTTTTTTACAGAAGAGCTTCATCAAGGGACGTTATTCAAATTAATGTGCCATTTTGGAAAGGAATAGGCCAGAACCCGTTTTCATGAAACCGTGCTCTTGCTCAAGCATTGATTTTGTGCTCAAGTCTAATTTCTTAAGGTAGCACTATTAACTCGGCATAAGTTCCTCGCTATCACAAGGAGACAAACACGAACATGTTGCAGCCTCCCAAAACACATACACTACATGTATGCATCTTGCACACGGGAGGCCGTCCTTAAATGACCATAGCTGTTGATAAGACGTTAAACAATACTAAACCAAACTAAACCAATTGTACCAGATGCTGTAGGTAGAACACCTGTCTAGCTGGATATAATCGGTTGTTGTCAACTGGTCAAATATACAACGGTGTTCAATCTTTTTTCGATATGGTAAAATTAGTTTATTAACCCGTCCTTGATGTCGATTTCTTCGACGTTGTTTAGACGCCAGATGGACACATACTTGTGGTATGGTGATCTTAGTTTCCATTTGACGGTAACATCATAAAATCAAATGACCCGCTTTAACCCATTGCAGTATCAAAAGAAACTACTAGTAAGGGCCCTTCAGCAGAATCTATGAATTTCGCCTCCGACCTATTTTTTCGTGATGTTTTACTTGGTACTCTTCTTTTCTGTACTTCTATTATTTTTTTTCGGCGGTGTCTATCTTGGTACTTCTTGCAACCGCGTTGTCATAACAATACAACCGAAGGGCTGTCATATGACCGTTTCTAAGTAATAGCATTTCTAGTGAGATGTCCTTTATGCAATTGCATTGCTTGGCCCCGTAAAATGTGGACCTTACATTGCATGTTGGCTGGCATTAGCTGATGTGAGAACCCAGAGCTATAACGTACGAAACCAACTTCATTTACTAAGAACTGCATATGATCCAAAACTATAACAAACAATCCTTAGGGACAATTGTTTTAGGTAAGTGTAGTCCTGGAAGACGCCCGAAAAATCATTATATAATATTCGGGAAATATCGCTTACCAAATGCATATTTAAAGAAATTGAACGATTAAACCACCCAAACTTCGGTCCGTTGACCTGTTTCCCAATTATTTAGTGATAATGTTAAACCATGCAGTAGATATGCATTTGATCGTATGCCTAATACTGTAATTTGTCAACGTTTAGTATTTATTTAAGAGAACATGACGGTAATGTTTGGTAAGTTATTGCATGGCGATTGACAATTTCGCAAAACTCCTTTGTTTTGCTGCATCACGCACTACGTTCAATTTTAGCCTGGTAGGAATTCATTTACTAATGAAAAATGACATTGTGAAGAGAATTGTTTTTTCAATTTCCACATGAAATGATAGTTCTAGCAGTCAAGGTCGGCGGATTAATTACAGTTTGAGTGCTTATGTTAGAAATAATCCTTCTCTTGAAATCTGGTTGAATTGATTTTTGTTCAATCAAATTGTATCAATATGGAGTACTTTTTGTAATNTTAAAAAAAAAAAAAAAAAAAAAAAAGAAGAAGATAATTAAGACATCCTCTTTCACCCTATCTATACGGTAAACCTTATCATATGCTTTCAATATAAACAGCATTTTCTCAGTTTTTAGAAATTTAGAAACACCGAAATATAATACATTATGTGATACGTTGGCTTGTTGTTATCATGTCGTCTATACTTGCTTCTGTTCGATCTGGGTTTGAAATTCTTTTTTACCACCAATTTATATCTAAACGTCCTTTACACTAATTAGCTTTCTATATTAACCACCTGCTAATGAGAAGCTTTTGATATCCGTTTGTTAACGTCAGCTCGTATTTTTTTTTTTTTTTTTAAATGCGTTTATATTGATAATACTTTTTTGTCTATCCTATAAAACATAGGTAATTAACCTAATGAAAATTTTAAAAAAAATATCAATAAAAAATAAAAATATAGTAGTTGATACTGCAAACAGCAAAACGGAGGAAAAAATATCAATACATCTATGAAGCTATAAAAACAAACTATCAAAGACAGAAAAGCAAAGGCAATTAGGAAATAATACATTTTCGTCCACTAACATTTCTGACATTACACAAAGACATCTTGTAAGAATAATAGTGCAGTATTCTAGCCATTATAATCGCCATACGATCGTCTGGACAATCTCCGTATAACAATTTCTGCCTCGTTTTGACGAGTTATGACACGTGTGCATTATCGCGTAAGCAGCTTTCACGGCCATATATAGTCCTTTTGTGACGTTTATAGAGTCGGTAACGTCACTGGTCTGTGCTTCAGTTAAACGTAGGGTTGAATCATAGACATGTTGTATTAACACATCCATATTCATTGTGACATAGCGGTTCCGTCGGCAAAAAGCTTTGTAAGTTTAGAATCGTATTTATTTGTACATGAGTTCTATAAAGACTGTTATCTTAGCCGAAACCTCCCATGTCTATGACTGGAACACTATCTTAATTTACCATATAACTATTTATATCATTCCAATCATTCCCAGAAAATGCTTGTGTGCATGTTTCAAATATACTATTTCCGGAACGACACGTCTGGTAACCATGGTATTTTTTGTTGGTTATAAAGAACAACCATTTAAATCGACTTAAATCTTCATTTTTTAAAGAAATCTTGTAAAACTTAGTGCCATTGGATAGAGTTATATATCCCCAAATGACACGATTGGTTACCATTTTAATTCCTATTTATGATAAAAAAAAATCAACACCTGCTGAAACCTTCATATTTTAGCTATCTCGTAAAATTTGGTATTATTGGAAACGGAATTTTACAAGATTTTTAATGAAAACGTTAATTCAGCTGATTATGAGAACTACCGACATTCTTAAACTATACACCAACAGAAACAATCTCCAAACCGGAAATACATTTCTATTCACATGCTTGCGCAAACAGGCTGCGTTTTAAATTTTCGTTTGGAATACCTCAGTATTTCTCTTTTCACTGTGTTTTCGGAAGTTGTGATTCACAAATATTACATATTGTATAGTCACAAATTATTGAATCCGCGAAGAAACAAACAGGGAGAGATACCGATGAAGTGAATACTTTGTTATCACTTATATTCGCGGAGTTTTTAATTTCGTTGATTTCGCGGGTAATCTTCATCCACGAATTCATAGATCCACGAAGAAATTACAAGTCTCATATAAAGCAATTCTCCGTTTGATTGGGTACTCGTATTCACCGAATTAGTGGAACCACGAAAATGTGTTTTGTTGGAAAACCACGAAATTTGGGACCCTCGGAAATATCTAATGTTACAGTAATACCTATAATGATAATAACACTGATTTCATTTTGCATCTGAACGGGACTGCAAACTGTCGAATCATCTATTCGTGAATGCGGACAACTGGTTCGTCTGTTTTTAAATGTAATATTTTAAGGTTTAAATTTTGGCGAACCTGCAAATGTTTATGCAGGCCTTGTCAAGGCTCGCCCGAGGGCAGCATCAGTTTCCTAGGTCAAACCTTATTTCATAAACGAAGCAACTCTGGTCCAACTGTTTGAATCGAGATAAACGAAAGCGGCTATGTGACTTAGCCTAACAGAAGAGCATGCATGATACAACGGAAAGCTTCACAAGAAATGAACAATTTTTTTTTTGGTTTGTTTGTGTTTTACGTCCTATTAACAACTATGGTCATTTAAGGACGTGCCAGATTGTATTGGTGGAGGAACACCAGAGTACCCGGAGAAAAAACCACCGACCTACGGCCAGTTCCTGGCGACTGCTCTACGTAAGTCTCGAACCCGCGACCCAGTGGTAGAGGGCTAGTGGAAGCAGAATGTCAGACGCCTTAACCACTTGGTCATTGCGGCCCCTGGAATGGACAGGCTTACAATGCACCGTACACTGGCCTATGCGATGGCCACCATTGTCTGTGCAGTCGAGGTCGTTCCCCGTAACTGTCCGCAATTAGATGTGTATATGGTCAAGACCGACCATTTTGGAACCAATAACTTAATTTATTATTCTTTATTGAACAGCTGCTGTATCAATATATACGAAGTATGTGTTGGTTTGTACTATTATGTACCTAATATGGCTTCCCGTACCGTTATTATTCATTTTGAGTCCGTCTTCAAAGACACCCAAAAGTCTGTTTGAACATAATTTGTGGTAATTTAGGGTTGAAATATGAGGTGAGAATGTCCCTGTCTGAAGAAGAATGTGTGTATTTCTTCTGATAAATAAATATATAGCTTCAGCATGCACACTATAGGACTTTATATGTACACGTGATCAAGTAACTTGATTCATATGACTTTTTGGAGGGGGGTATTGTTGTTAGTGCCCTCGTAACAGCTAAAGGTCATATGCAAACGGGAACCTAGGGGGGTACTGCCAAAAAAGAAAGAAATTATATAGATACCAGCTTTCGCCACAGGGGAAGCACATCAGTGTTGAGTTCTTCAATCCTCCTTAGCACAAAGCAAAATAAAACACCCGGGCCCTTGTAGGGATCACCTCTCATCATATACAGTGGGATATAGCGGCATGTTCGTCCCCCTAACCTACCGGGGTCAAATACGTCATTTTGATCACGAACGAGACTGATGCACAGTTTTCATGCAAAATGATAATAACTTGCGTTTTGTCGTATTCAGTCATAAGGTCACTCAGCTGAATTGAATAAACTCTAAAATTTAGCTAATCTTTATAACGTTCATGTATCTGGCTAAGAAATCATGTTATCTGTTTATGGAGTAGACAGTTTGATCGTAGAAACAGATTTTAAACAAATATCGCTGAATTTTGTTGAAATTCAGGTGCCCGACAAACGTATCTACTTAAAATTTATTACATAATATTAAATTATACAAGCGTTATTAATACCTTTGGTTTTATCGGAAACGCTGGAAAGCATTAACATATGTCTTTCAACTGTTTCAATTTAATTATAATGTAATGTTGGGAGACGGTGTTAATAGGTTGTTACAGTCTGTGTCTTACGTGGGGTTTAACGTCCTCGCAACAGCCAGGGTTATGTAAGGACGAGTGCCTAGGGAGACAACAGCCAGGGTTATACAAGGACGAGTGCCTAGGGAGACAACAGCCCAGGTCATGTAAGGACGAGTGAGGGAGACAACAGCCAGGGTCAGATAAGGACGAGTGCATAGGGAGACAACAGCCCAGGTCATGTAAGGACGAGTGAGGGAGACAACAGCCAGGGTCATGTAAGGACGAGTGCCTAGGGAGACAACAGCCCAGGTCATATAAGGATGAGTGCCTAGGGAGACAACAGTCAGGGTCATATAAGGACAAGTGAGGGAGACAACAGCCAGGGTCATATAAGGACAAGTGCCTAGGGAGACAACAGCCAGGGTCATATAAGGACGAGTGAGGGAGACAACAGCCAGGCTTATACAAGGACGAGTGCCTAGGGAGACAACAGCCAGGGTCATATAAGGATGAGTGCCTAGGGAGACAACAGCCAGGGTCATATAAGGACGAGTGCCTAGGGAGACAGCAGCCAGGGTCATATAAGGACGAGTGAGGGAGACAACAGCGAGGGTCATATAAGGACGAGTGAGGGAGACAACAGCCAGGCTTATACAAGGACGAGTGCCTAGGGAGACAACAGCCAGGGTCATATAAGGACGAGTGCCTAGGGAGACAGCAGCCAGGGTCATATAAGGACGAGTGAGGGAGACAACAGCGAGGGTCATATAAGGACGAGTGAGGGAGACAACAGCGAGGGTCATATAAGGACGAGTGAGGGAGACAACAGCGAGGGTCATATAAGGACGAGTGAGGGAGACAACAGCCAGGGTCATATAAGGACGAGTGCCTAGGGAGACAACAGCCAGGGTCATATAAGGACGAGTGCCTAGGGAGACAGCAGCCAGGGTCATATAAGGACGAGTGAGGGAGACAACAGCGAGGGTCATGTAAGGACGAGTGAGGGAGACAACAGCGAGGGTCATGTAAGGACGAGTGAGGGAGACAACAGCGAGGGTCATGTAAGGACGAGTGAGGGAGACAACAGCGAGGGTCATGTAAGGACGAGTGAGGGAGACAACAGCGAGGGTCATGTAAGGACGAGTGAGGGAGACAACAGCGAGGGTCATGTAAGGACGAGTGAGGGAGACAACAGCGAGGGTCATGTAAGGACGAGTGAGGGAGACAACAGCGAGGGTCATGTAAGGACGAGTGAGGGAGACAACAGCGAGGGTCATGTAAGGACGAGTGAGGGAGACAACAGCGAGGGTCATGTAAGGACGAGTGAGGGAGACAACAGCGAGGGTCATGTAAGGACGAGTGAGGGAGACAACAGCGAGGGTCATGTAAGGACGAGTGAGGGAGACAACAGCGAGGGTCATGTAAGGACGAGTGAGGGAGACAACAGCGAGGGTCATGTAAGGACGAGTGAGGGAGACAACAGCGAGGGTCATGTAAGGACGAGTGAGGGAGACAACAGCGAGGGTCATGTAAGGACGAGTGAGGGAGACAACAGCGAGGGTCATGTAAGGACGAGTGAGGGAGACAACAGCGAGGGTCATGTAAGGACGAGTGAGGGAGACAACAGCGAGGGTCATGTAAGGACGAGTGAGGGAGACAACAGCGAGGGTCATGTAAGGACGAGTGAGGGAGACAACAGCGAGGGTCATGTAAGGACGAGTGAGGGAGACAACAGCGAGGGTCATGTAAGGACGAGTGAGGGAGACAACAGCGAGGGTCATGTAAGGACGAGTGAGGGAGACAACAGCGAGGGTCATGTAAGGACGAGTGAGGGAGACAACAGCGAGGGTCATGTAAGGACGAGTGAGGGAGACAACAGCGAGGGTCATGTAAGGACGAGTGAGGGAGACAACAGCGAGGGTCATGTAAGGACGAGTGAGGGAGACAACAGCGAGGGTCATGTAAGGACGAGTGAGGGAGACAACAGCGAGGGTCATGTAAGGACGAGTGAGGGAGACAACAGCGAGGGTCATGTAAGGACGAGTGAGGGAGACAACAGCGAGGGTCATGTAAGGACGAGTGAGGGAGACAACAGCGAGGGTCATGTAAGGACGAGTGAGGGAGACAACAGCGAGGGTCATGTAAGGACGAGTGAGGGAGACAACAGCGAGGGTCATGTAAGGACGAGTGAGGGAGACAACAGCGAGGGTCATGTAAGGACGAGTGAGGGAGACAACAGCGAGGGTCATGTAAGGACGAGTGAGGGAGACAACAGCGAGGGTCATGTAAGGACGAGTGAGGGAGACAACAGCGAGGGTCATGTAAGGACGAGTGAGGGAGACAACAGCGAGGGTCATGTAAGGACGAGTGAGGGAGACAACAGCGAGGGTCATGTAAGGACGAGTGAGGGAGACAACAGCGAGGGTCATGTAAGGACGAGTGAGGGAGACAACAGCGAGGGTCATGTAAGGACGAGTGAGGGAGACAACAGCGAGGGTCATGTAAGGACGAGTGAGGGAGACAACAGCGAGGGTCATGTAAGGACGAGTGAGGGAGACAACAGCGAGGGTCATGTAAGGACGAGTGAGGGAGACAACAGCGAGGGTCATGTAAGGACGAGTGAGGGAGACAACAGCGAGGGTCATGTAAGGACGAGTGAGGGAGACAACAGCGAGGGTCATGTAAGGTCGAGTGGGGGAGACAACAGCGAGGGTCATGTAAGGACGAGTGAGGGAGACAACAGCGAGGGTCATATAAGGACGGGTGAGGGAGACAACAGCCAGGTCATATAAGGACGAGTGAGGGAGACAACAGCGAGGGTCATATAAGGACGGGTGAGGGAGACAACAGCCAGGGTCATGTAAGGACGAGTGCCGAGAGAGAAAACAGCGAGGGTCATGTAAGGACGAGTGAGGGAGACAATAGCCAGGGTCATATAAGGACGAGTGAAGGAGTCAACAGCCAGGGTCATGTAAGGACGAGTGCCTATAGGGACAATCGATTTTATCTTAAATGTTGGAGAGTCGTGTTTCTGATCTTGCTCGATACAAGCGGCACTTGTGAAACGAAAATACCAGAAGGAGTGAAATATAGAAGGAGAAGGCAACAGTGGCACGGGAAATGATGAACATTAGAAAAGCAGAGTGTTATGAATAGTGGACAGTGTTACTAGTGCCGTCTGTGTCGGAGAAGATCACTGCTACGATATCACATTAAACTATCTAAGCTGTGACCAACTCCCTCCCCCCAAACTTCTCTCTCAAATTTGGTTTCTTCCATATTCCCTTTGTAGAAGACAGAACAAAACCCCCAATACTGAAGGGCCCCCACATTAAACGCCATTTACGATACACATGCAGCGAGATACAGCAGGTACATTTATTTATAAATAAGCAGCGGATAACACGCTCGACGTTTTTGACATAATTTCAAACATTGTGTCAACATGTATGTTTACAGATAAACAACAGATTTAATGTCAAAGAAGCAGTTATGTCTGTGTAGGAATGTTTTTTTTTATACAGAACGTGTGTATTTATGTATACAGCATTGATAACAATATGATACTATATAGCCAGTGTTGAAATATTAATCAAACATGTCGTCAAAATAAAGTTTGGACGTCGCAGACGTTGTGCCTGCTGCTCGTAACGAAACATATATATATATATATAGGGGCGCGATTGTTCTGGAATAATTAAAAAATCATACAAAAAAGTATAATCAGCTATATGCGATGTGAAATCTAAATTTATCCGTACATTATGTTGTAAATGATTGGCGTAGATATATCATGTTACGCTAGCCTGCTGTTTCGACACACAAACTCCCTTTTTAGCGCTTCTTTCCATTCTAACAGCACACCCTGTGTGGCTAACTTGATTTGAACAGTCACTGCATTGAAAGATATAGATGGTATCGATATGTTAACATATACACCCAGCGATGAGAAATAAACAAATCACCTGTACCTATTGGATGAGAATGAAACAGTTACGCATTCAAAAGCGAATTATATTTCTCAAACTGTTACAGGGTATAAAATGAAGGTTTGCCTATGAGAAGTTGAAGATTGACTTATTATTATGAAAATCTGCATTTGTCTGTTTGCGCTAATTTCCTTTCCATCATATCTGCTTGCTGAATTTATACTTTTACATCCTGTGCATTAAATAGTGATGCACTCTTTTTTTATATTATGTGATGTATTTCAGTAAACTTTAATTCAATTTGGAACTTAATATCATTAATCTTCTAGAAAGGTCATTGCTGTCGTCTGCTCGTCCCAAATTTTCCCCTAAGAGGATGATTTCATGAGGGGTTTCCCTCCAAGTCTGGGGTTGTCTGGAGTGAAAGTAACGTCTGTTAATTACTATTTTCCGTGTATACATCCGACCAATAACCGTATATATCTCTCTCTATCCTCTATAATACTTATGTGTAATATGGTGGCCGATATGTGCCATTTCGTTATTCCGATATATTTTGCTGAGAAATAATGATGTTTAGCTTGGTGAAACCACGATAAACCTCGTTATTTCGATGCGAAATAATGGATTAATGATTTGACAAATATCAGCCTCCGTAGCATGCCTCGATATTTATTGTTATTTTCGGGATAAATCACGGAGGTAAACATTATTTCGCCACGAAATAACGAATAATTAGCGGAGCGAAATGACCATAATCTTCGTCATGTCGCACAGCTAAACATCGCCATAATCTTCGTTATCTCGACCCGCTACGTACTTATCGTTGTCCCCCTAATGCATTATCCTCAAAATAACGCTAATCTTCGATATAAACATACTGGGATAAAGTAATATGAGAAATTTAAGAGAGTTTAACTTTCATGTGAAAATCATTTTATTTTTTCAATTTAACAACATGTAAGATAAAATGGAATATACATTCAAATGCTTAAACAGGTTTATCTCCCTTGCGTTGTCAGAAAAGTCATAAGCTTTTTTCTCTATTATTTTCGTTGATTTGTTTTCAATTTCTAAAATGACGCTTTGTGAAAGTCCAGAGCCCGTATTCATGAAATCGTTCTCATGCTCAAACATGAACTATGTGCTCAAGCCAATTTTCTTGAAACTCGCTTAAGTCATGTAACACGGTCAAAAAGCCAAGTGTAAATAATGAAGATAGTATTTCGCCACTTCATTCCATATAGTTGACAAAATGTGATTTGTTTTTAATCTATCGCAGAAACAAAATATTTGGCTTGAGCAAAGAATCTGAGTTTAAGCATGATAATGATTTCATGAATACGGGCCCTGGTCTTTTAAAAGAGTATTATTAATATTTCAATCATTTGGAAACCAATACATGTAGGACTTGACATGTAGTCTTTTAATTACACAAGACATGACGTTTTCCTTACCTCATTTGTAGTGCGTGATAACTTGCGATCAATAAAAATACGTGCTAGTTTCATGTCCTTGTTTGGGGTTTTTCCGTCATCATTTACGACCTTCGCACTTTTGAGGAGGTTTAATCCTGAAGAACGCAATACACATTTTCTTTAGACTTTATGTTACAATTAGTTTTTCGGAAAAAAAAGTGGGATAGTTAATTAGACAGTTCTAGTCATTTAAATTTTGGCTTTTGATTCGATTAAAAAACGAAAAGGTTCGAATGGAAACATGATCAAGAGTTTCGTGTGAAATAACTGTTTGTATCATATTGTGTTTGTTTTCATACCGATAACAAGATATCGATATGGCCCTCTTGTAAACAACATTTAAAAAAAAAAATCCATGATGTCTTGCAGAGATACCTGTAACAACGCACTGGAAACAGTTTTTTTATCGGCTTCACTTTTGATGGAATTTTTCCCTGAAAATAAAATCATACATTCTGGGACTTTTATGAAGAAATGAAGACAAACAAAGCAAAACAGAATCGATAACGTTAGCAGTGCTCTTGTTATACTATCGCTCTCACCGACTGAGCTGCAATATATGTACCTGATCAACGAAAGTGAATTGGCACATCTGTGCTGCGGTAACATCAAAATCGGAATTAAAGTAAGGTTGCAGTATAAACGAAAAAATACAATGTACCGGGACGGGGATCCTTAAATAATGATTTCGTCCTGGTGGCGTAGTGGATAGAGCTTCTACCTTTCACCAAGGCGGCTGGGGTTCGATTTCCCGACCTGGGTTTTCTTCGAGTACTCTGGTTTCCTCCCACAGTAAGACCCCCACGCGTTGACATCCGGGCCACCAAGAGTGATTCATACAAATGTAAATGACTTGTTGCATTATTGTTGTAAAATAAATAAAGTATGCATTGTATTTATATCAAATAAAGGTTTTAACAATGATTCGGTATAACACCTTTGACAAATCATGGATATTGTGGATATGTTTATCATATATCGTGTGCATATGTACACACGATATGTGCCGGCACTTCCGGTGCATCTATTTCACCTCGGCGCTTATATTGTGCTAGTGATAAATGTATCACCTTTTGTTTGAAGTTCTCCATGGTTCTTGTTGCCTTTTCGTATCGAATTGAGATTTGACTTGTTGTTGCATAATGATGCTGTGCGATATATATATTGTTTTTTACATTATACATTATCCTCCTGCTTCAGTTTAAGCGTGTGAGCGTAATGATTGTTTGTGTTTTACGACCTGTTACTTGCTATGATCATTGAAGGGCTTGCTAGGTTTTGGTGATGGAGGGAAGCCGGGGTAACCGGAGAAAAAACATCGACCTGCCCCAGTTCCTAGATAAAGTTCACTGTTACTATTATATGAGTACACTGACACACATGTACACCAACCCCCCGCCTCTAGTGTACAACAACACCCCGCCTCTAGTGTACACCAACCCCCCGCCTCAAGTGTACAACAACCCCCCGCCTCTAGTGTACACCAACACCCCGCCTCTAGTGGACACCAACACCCCGCCTCTAGTGTACAACAAAACCCCGCCTCTAGTGTACACCAACACCCCGCCTCTAGTGTACAACAAAACCCCGCCTCTAGTGTACACCAACACCGCGCCTCTAGTGCAAACATTATACACATAAAGGCACGTTTCTAACCATTTTTGTCAGGTTAGTAAGTATGGATTATGAGCAGTTCTTTTCACACAACAAATGAGATTTTCTATGTGACTTTTCGATGACTAGTAAGATATGTACACTGTCACCTTCATCAGACAAATGACCAGTGCAGCGTATGTACACAAAGGTGTAAAATGTGTATGAATTGTCCACAAAATCGATGTCGATTTCGGCAACGCTGTAAGCGTATGATTCACTGGTCATTTGTCTGATGAAGGTGACAGAGTACATATCGTACTAGTCATCGAAACGTCACATAGAAAAATCGAACTGGTTGTGTAAAATGAACTTCTCATAACAAATGCACGTGCTTAAATTATACAATTTTCGGATAGGACCATGTTGTCAGTATTGTTTAATTTTTATATCAACCATTTGCCAGACAAGTCTTTGAGGTAATGTATTATCGAATAAAGATTAAGGCTATTGTTCCTGTAATATGTTGACAATTGCACCAACATCACGCCTGGCGATCGTCCAACGTAGGCCTCGATTCCGGCGCGATCCCATGGGTAAGGACTGATGATTGTAGACGTTAAGACGCCTTAACTACTTTAATTCGCCACTGCGGCCCCATGCTGGTTGCATTTTGACAAATCAATCGATTCCTATCATGGTTTTGTCAATTTAAAAAAACAAAAAAAATCCAAACAAACATTGTTCAATGTGATTTTCATCAAAAAGGCGGAGGCGCGTTTCATAGAAAGAAAATGAAGATAAAATGTAAACCCATTAAAATTTATTATGCATTTAAATTCATTTATTCACCGGAATTTTGATAATAACAAAATCAAAACTCCGACAATATTGTATCCAATCAAACAACATGAAGGAATCTGATTGTTAACAACATGAAGGATACAATGTAATCCATCACAAGGTGTTCATAGCTAGTTACACTGACAGTGTAAGGGGGCCGCGGTGGCAAAGTAGTCAAGGCGTCTGACATTCTGCTACCACTAACCCTCCACCACTGGGTCGCGTGTTCGAGGCTTACGTTGGGCTGTCGCCAGGTACTGGATGTAGGTCGGTGGTTTTTCTCCGGAAACTCCGACTTTCCTCCACCAACAAAACCTGGCACGTCCTTAAATGATCATAACTGTTAATAGGACGTAAAACACAAACAAACCAAACCATTCCTGACAGCGTTCATGAATATTAGATCAGTAAAGTGACAACAATTGCTCGTAATTATACCTTGTGTGTTGTTTAACCAATAGTCTAACGTGAAGGATCCCCTTACCACTGCCAAAACTGTTACTAAGTGTTGGAAACTGTTTTTTTCTGGAATTACTACAATAAATTGTTTCTGAAAAGAAAAAAATATATACCTTACGGGACTTTGATGATAAAATGAACAGAATATAATATAATGAACAACGGTGTTATGAATGCCAAAATGCTTTAGTTCGGCTAGATCGGGATTCGAACCAAGCACTTTAGATTGTTATACTATCGCTCTCCGATAAAAAATATTAGTCACATGAACATCGATCTGATCAATTCTACGGAAGTGTCCTGGTCAACTAAGCTAAAGTTATATCCAAACGAAAGTTAAGGGGAGGTTACTATATACAGGAAAAACACAGTGTAGTGGGACAGGGATCATTAATGCAGTAAAGGGAAGGTTACTATATACAGGAAAACCACAGTGTAGTGGGGCAGGGATCCTTAATGCAGTAAAGGGGAGGTTACTATATACAGGAAAACCACAGTGGAGTGGGACAGGGATCATTGGGCAGTAAAGGGGAGGTTACTATATACAGGAAAAACACAGTGCAGTGGGACAGGGATCCTTAAGGCAGTAAAGGGGAGGTTACTATATACAGGAAAACAACAGTGTAGTGGGACAGGGATCCTTAAGGCAGTAAAGGGGAGGTTACTATATACAGGAAAACCACAGTGTAGTGGAACAGGGATCCTTAAAGAAGTAAAAGGGAGGTTACTATATACAGGAAAAACACAGTGTAGTGGAACACTGATCCTTAAGTACTGTGCTGAGTGATGGTTGTCTGTATGTTATTTACATGTAACTGAGGTTGTACTATCGCAAGAAGGCAAGTTACCAACATACTAGCTTTAGCCGGAAACATGCATGAAATACATGGCGGCACGTCCCTAAATGAGCTAAGCTTGGCGAGGGCGTCGATAGTGTTGCTATAACTTGTGCGAAACTCATTTGTACCTTTGTTTGGCAATAACATATATTTTGAACAAGCTGTAAATATTACGCTATATATAAAAAAAAACACACACAACCATCAAATGTTGCTGCAGCTCCTCTATAGCACATAGAGGTTTATTAAGATTGAGACTATAACTTTTTGTTCAAAAACGTATGGTCGTGGTGTGTCTAATTGACATCGGAAACGGCGAATAAACTGGCTTTGCCACGCAACCCAAGTCCGATCTCTTTATATAATTACCTATTCATTTTTTCAAAATTCATGAAATGTATTTAAGTTATGAAATAAATATTTTCGCACCTTTTTTCTAATCTCGTGATTAGGTAGGCTCTCATATAAAAGCTTTTCTGGGGAAAATAGCATATTCCCTTTGCAAAACGTTCGTCACCACAACTGTGCCTTATTATGTAAGCTTTACTTATAAGTCTAATGTACATTGTATCTTCGTCTAATGTAGTATGGTACTTTACTCGCAGAAAAGCACGCATTTTGCGTTCCATGTCGATAATTTATTGTTCCGTAACCTTTTACGTGTACACCCCGAGTTTCACGTGTCTGTATCCTGGTTTCATCGACACGTTGACATATCGCGGGATTTGGAGCCATTCCGCGGGATTCCTATTGATACGGACATGACATATTAAACTGATGCATTGGGGAACGGAGATTGATCCGACCTGACACGGATCCTCCTGAATAAAAGGATCAAAAGACTATTACCGAGAGCAATATAGTCAACGTTGCACGTTAGGGACGTTACACTTAGTATAATGCATTGTACAATAACTGAAGAGCAATGTCATGCTGCAGCATTCATGTTTTAAAGAATACGCCAAAGTTTCTCGAACGTCGCTTACCTGAAGGACATTCTTTAACTTAACGAATTGCACAGTAAAAATCATTATAGGAGTTAAATGGAAAAAAAATTCAGTAAAGGGAATTATCCTTTTTTGTCCATGCTTTCCTATTGGAAAAACGTTTAGGAATGTCCTTATGTTAAGCAACGTTCGTGAAACAGGAGCTAGAAAGTTATTCTGAAATGTTGAAAAAAAGTTATAATTGAAATGAAAAATGATAGATATACAGACAAATCTGTATTAAGACAATCAAAGGGGAAACTTAGGGACGGTGTCCGAACAGGGATGGTCTTATACATGAGAAAATGGTGGTCTGTTTAGAGAGGTAATTGTTTATTAGTGGCGATCTCTCAAGTAGAGGATACTTATAAACTTCATTTTTCATAACAATTATGAAACAGTCTTTACAGCGTATATGTATCACTCTTGTTGGCGGAAACCGGATTACCTGGAGAAAACCCGCGAAGTAGGGCAATGACCCCGTACATGTTCACGTCCGATCGGTGGATCGGAGCCCGGCCGCCTTGGTGAAAGGCAAGTGTGCTATCCACTGCGCCATCCGACCATATTGTAGGTGATAGAGGTATTTAGTGTTGCAATGGACAGTAGAAAAAAAATCATTAAACTTTGAAATTCGTCAAAGTCAAGACCGCTTCTTCAGAGACTGCAAATCAGTGTCTTACGGCTATGATATGGAACACAGCAGGTCAGCTCTGTTCTAACGTCAATACAGCTACATGAGACTATGGTGTTAATTGGACAATATGAAGAGAACTGGAATTAAAACTTTAATATGATGAATATCCTGAAATAAAAAATGAAAATAAAAAGGTATTGATTTAACCTAAGGTGTTATGACGTTTATAATCAAACAGAATGATCTTGTAACAGCTTCACGACATTTGATAGTCCCCGCCTCCGTTCAATAATCGTTATATTTGGTAAAACAATCTTGACATTTTAATTGAATGTTGGATGATGCTTTTGTATTATGCCAGTCATTCCATCTTCGCATTAATCTGCTAAATCGAACAGCCCCATGATGGCAAAGAAGGTTTGATTCAGATCCATCAAATGCAGTTTACTTGATTCCAAATTGACATGTATGAGAATTCTATTTTCCGAATCGATGCATGTTATCAGAACCGGAATTCTATGGGGGAAAGATGGTGATCCGGACTTGGCGAGGCGGAACATTATTTTATTTGCTATGCACTTCAATTCTCCATGTATTTACTCTGTTTAAAGCATGTTGATATTGATGATGCTGTTCGTATTTCGTTATCTAGCTTTAATACGGTGGTCTATCCCTCCGTCGTTGTTATAATGGCGTAGTTTAATGTTGTTTATTACATGTTTACTGTACCAGTAAAATATTGAAAATTGTTTATTTAATAAAGAAAACATAAATAAATAAATACAAAATAACGTCAATTTGTAATGTTTTCCTGTAAAGATGCAGTAAACCCAATATACAAAAAGTTGCATATTTTGAATATGACGACCCATGTTTCTTAACGAACACATCATTCATTCCATGTGGTAGCAGCTTTTTACTTTACCTCTTACAGATGTTCCTTGTAATACCTTCTCACTCAAAGTCACGCTGTGGCGTGAGTAAATGATAATTGTGGTTAAAGAACGAATGGCTCCCGGACTTAACCACTACGCAGATTGAAACGAATTCAGAATGCATTTAAAGCAAGTTTTAATTGAATTACTGCTCGTTTAGAGTTGATTAGGCGTTAAGTAAGCCCGCTAATTGTGTTACAGACCTGTAATACCTTTGTACGCCCTCACTGTCTTCACTCAAGGATACCCCCAGGACGGCTTGTACTAATAATACTCGACGCCATTTTCGATTTTTGTTTGAAGTCTATCTAACTGCATTAGCTTATACCATGTCAAAATACATATATTTACTTGTCGTAACAAGAATCTCCTGTTCCATGCGTGGTTGAGTTACGCATAGGCTTCCGGTGTATATGGCATTTCTTCCTCGTCCTGTAAAAGTTCCTGATGCCGTTACGTTCGTTTTAGTGCCATCTCTTTGGACCTATCGCTTTCATTTTATAATGTATCGACTTTCCAGTTCTGATGTTGTGCTTGTTTCCTTTAAAAACGTCACCTGTTCAAATGTACGTTATGAATGTCGAGTTTTTGATCATGCTAATGTTAATGTGGTGTCGTTGTCAATTCGCTTATAGGACGTGGCTTTAATTGGAGTTTATCTAGAATGACATTGAGGGTTTCTCAGAGGAAACATAACACGCTAACCTTTCCGGGACACCTTCTTTTTTCTTTAATTTTCAAAGTTAAACGTGTAAATCTTTCTTTCGTTCAAATTTATTAAAAACTTTGGCTATTGGCCATTACATGTTGTACATGATTCATCGATGTTCAGTTCGAATGACGGTTTTGTTTTCATTTTCGGTATATCTTGTTGNATTTTTTTTTTTTTTTTTTTTTTTTTTTTTTTTATCACACATTTATTTATTTTGTTTGAAAAAAAGGTACATTTTGCGTTGATTGGTTGTTTTGGGGTGAAACGACCACGCAACAGCTAAGATCATAATACAGAATTGTGTCTAGGAAGTCACACCGAAAGGAACAAGAAGGCAAGATAGAATAGAAAAGACAAATCTCAAATATTGCAATCATGAAAGAAAGAAAAAACCCGATTCGCTTGGGGGCCCCACGTTAATCGCCTTTTACGATGCAGTGGTATACAGCAGGTCTATTTATTTAGCGGTCAATATCGAGATTTTTAGAAAACGAGAGTTTTTAACAAAGATTACAAATATCGTTGCTAGAAAGTGAAGAAAAGAGGAAAATCTTATGTTGTATTACGGTAGGAAATTATTTTCTCCGACTTTTCCCCGATACGGAAATCACATAAAGAATTCCTGAATTATCACGGCGTTTGGTAAAGGACATCATTAACTGTTACATAGTCTTAATATATCAGCCGATTTTGCGTTATGGAGCACTGCAATACCGGAAGCTCTAATGAAAGAAAGTGGGAAAACCTAATGAAGTATAATGATGTTTGTCATGGTGACGTATGACATAATGTATTTACTCTGATTCCTTTGAAGACTGGGCACAAATATAGTTACTGAGTGAAGCTCGAGCCGTTCAAAGCTAGGTTTCCATTTCCACTTAAAACAAGTCGGACGATCTCGGTTAAATTGACTTATGACGTAACAACATGTCAACCTCGTTATCGATTTGATGAAACACCAAACAAACGTCGGTGTGAAAGAGGCATTGACATAATTACAAGAAATATCAAAATGAAAGAACATTAAAATGTACATTTTTTTTAACTGAGTTATTAATATGTTAGTGTCGACATTCATTTCATGATTATTAATTTAATTTCCCCTTCTCCGTTGTAGCATTCTGGCCTCGAGACTGTACACACTGCAGCTACGATATAATATTAACTGCTACCTCATTGTCTGCTATATGTTTTTGCATCAATTCAGAAATGAGTTCAATAGTCAGGGCTTTCTGACAGAGTGATTTTTATCGACGCTGGTCGATTTACAATCTGTTACCAGTGTTTGTTATATATTTTTTTAATTCGAATTCAGAAAAAAAATGTAGTCAGTGTTTCGTAACAGAGTGACTTTAATCGACGCTGAACGTTTTACTGTTTCAAATGAATACCAGTGTCTGTTATACATTATTTGGAGTAGTTCATAAATACGTCTTGTAGTCAGTGTTTCCAAACAGAGTTACTTTAATCGACGCTGCACGTTGTACTTTCATCTACATGACCTGGTTCTGTGTTCCTCGATAGTCGTTAACCGAGATTTTTTTCTGAATTCGATAGTGATACATAGCAATAAAGGTGTCTCGTAAGCTACGGTACAGGGCAGACAGACTGTGTGTGTGTCAGAAAGGACGGTACAGGGCAGACATACTGTGTGTGTCAGAAAGGACGTTACAGGGCGGACAGACTGTGTGTGTCAGAAAGGACGGTACATGGCAGACAGACTGTGTGTGTCAGAAAGGACGGTACATGGCAGACAGTCTGTGTGTGTCAGAAAGGACGTAACGGGGCAGACAGACTGGGTGTGTCAGAAAGGACGGTACAGGGCAGACAGACTGGGTGTGTCAGAAAGGACGGTACAGGGCAGACAGACTGGGTGTGTCAGAAAGGACGGTACAGGGCAGACATACTGTGTGTGTAAGAAAGGAAGTTACAGGGCGGCCAGACTGTGTGTGTCAGAAAGGACGTGACAGGGCAGACAGACTATGTGTGTCAGAAAGGACGGTACAGGGCAGACAGACTGGGTGTGTCAGAAAGGACGGTACAGGGCAGACATACTGTGTGTGTAAGAAAGGAAGTTACAGGGCGGCCAGACTGTGTGTGTCAGAAAGGACGGAACGGGGCAGACAGACTGTGTGTGTTAGAAAGGACGTAACAGGGCAGACAGCCTGTGTGTGTCAGAAAGGACGTAACGGGGCAGACAGACTGGGTGTGTCAGAAAGGACGGTACAGGGCAGACAGACTGTGTGTGTCAGAAAGGACGGTACAGGACAGACAGACTACAAATGTATCAGGAAATACACATATGACAGAACAGCACGGTTTGGTGTTTCAGGTTAAGCGGCGTGTCAACAAATAATGTCACTCAAGCAGGAGACTTCATGTGTTTAATGTCCGCTGAGTACTCGAGGCGTGATGTTGATGTAATGGGCCTCATTTTATAGTAATACTAGCCTTAATGTAAATTCGATAAAACATTAAGTCTAACACTTGTCTCACAAATGATTGATATAAGGAATAAACAATAATTACAACAGCGTCCTATTAACAAATAATGTAATTTAAGCACGTGTCTTTATGTTTATAATATATGCGTGCGTGTAATTGCCCGCACACGTGTGTCATCGTCCACGTACACGTGTGTGTACTTACAGTAGACTTAATCTATATCCGATAATCTATTAAATCACAGCTTTGTCTCATAAATGATCGAAACGTTCTATCAAAAAAGATAATGCCATTTTGGTACTTGCCTTAATGTTTATGATGGGTCAGTGTGCACGGGGTGTTGGTGTACATGTGTGTAACTGCCTACGTACAATGAACCTATAATACTGGCAGTAGACTTGATCTTATTTCGATAATTCCGTCTTTGCGTATTGCATAGTTATCTTCTCTTGGGAGCAGGTATTGATTGTTACGTCACTTGTTTGTGAGAGTTACGTCATCAATTTTTGAAAAAACGACGTAATTTTCTCACACAAACCAATGACGTAACAATCAACACCTGCTCCCCAGAGAAGATAACTCTGCAATACGCAAAGACGGAATACACTTTGTCAAAGACTCGTCTCACAAGTGGTTGATATGAAAATGAACAAATAATGTTGTTTAAGCGCGAGTCTGATGCCAATCTTAGAGTACTACCTCATTGAAATGCAGACTTGTAATATCAGACAGACAGATGAGTCAACAGGTAAAAGGACAGACAGAAGATAACAGGACAACTATAAGGTTGAAGGACAAATTGAAGGTAACAGGACAGACAGAAGGTAAAAGGACAAATAGAAGGAAAAGGGACAAACAGAAGGTAATAGGACAAACAGAAGGTAATAGGACAGACAGAATGTAAAATTGACAAACAAAAGGTAATAGGACAAACAGAAGGTAAAAGGACAAACAGAAGGTAATAGGACATACAGAAAGTAAAAGGACAGACATACTGTAAAAGGGACAAACAGAAGGTAAAAGGGACAAACAGAAGGTAAAAGGGACAAACAGAAGGTAAAAGGACAGACAGAATGTAATAGGACATACAGAAAGTAAAAGGACAAACAGAAGGTAAAAGGGATAAACAGAAGGTAAAAAGGACAAACAGAAGGTAATCGGACAGACATAATGTAAAAGGGACAAACAGAAGGTAATAGGACAGACAGAAGGTATTAGGACAGACATAATGTAAAAGGACAAACAGAAGGTAAAAGGACAGACATAATGTAAAAGGACAAACAGAAAGTAATCGGACAGACAGAAGATAATAGGAAAGACAGATGGTTAAAGGACAAACTGAAAGTAACAGGACAAACAGAAGGTAAAAGGACAAATAAAAGGAAAAAAGACAAACAGAAGATAATAGGACAGACGGATGGTTAAAGGACAAAAAGAAGGTAAAGGGACAGACAGGGGTACAACAGACACAATAGATCACGTGACTAATAAATGAGTAAGGAGTACGTACATACGGAGACCAAAGTTTAAAGTTGATCAGACGTATAACGTGGAGAGCCTAAATTAACTGTCACGCGTACGCGAAAAATAAGTTCTATCCGTCGTAAATGTTACAGCGTCACTGTGATACTGATGCGACATGTGTTCATCAAAACGTTTGTAGTGCATGCCCACAAATAAGCACCGTCTTGGGAAATCAAGTGAACATAAGGTATTGGATTAAACAAATAAAATAACCCGACATTAAAGAGGATTCCGGAATTCGTCGACATCAGAAAAGCCAAGTCTATTGGCATGCCACTATCGGATTTGTTCGATTGTAGCATCATTAAACAGAAGTCGAGCGACGGAAAGGACATTTTCCGGAAATTTATACAGTCTCTTGGTTAATTTATCACTTTGCTACTCAACGAGGGAAAACAAGACATTTTTTCCGAGTTTTCAAAATGAAGACAAATTTGGTCTGATTTAATGCTATTTCGTTCTAGAATGATCTCAATCACAAAAACCAAGTTTTTCTCAGCATGAGTTTAATGTCCGGGTATTGATCCCTATAAGTACTACCGACCTCAGCTGACAGAGTCATTTATCAGACTCATATCCCGTTCTCTGTGTATATTTATTTAGAAATCGTGAATATTAACTATAAAACGGATGACTGAACATCGTATGTATATGACTCCGCCAACAAAATTACGATACGCCTAGAAGAGGTATGCACCTGATCGACCTGACACGTTTCGTCACATCGTGTATTGTTTGTGCTCTCGGTGTTTTGAAGATCCTCTGACCACTGCCAAAAACTAAGTATTATAAACTGTTCTTATTCCGGCATGACTATCATCTTTGATACATCTTTTCTAAAAAGAAAACCAATTCTTGCGAATATTTTATGAGAAATAATGCATATGAAATAAATAAAATATGATCAACTGAAGCGTTCTGAGTGTAAAGGAAACACCCCAGGGCTAAATCAGGATTCGACCCCTGAATTTCAGGCTGCTTAACTTTCGCTCCAAGTCCTGGTTGACGGAAGCGACCTGGCCCAAGTTTTCTACAGTTGTATCCAAACAGAAGTTAAAAAGGAGTTACAGCCTGTAGGATAGAAAACAGGCGGCGAAACAGATAAATGCTAAAGCAGAATGCACAGGAGAAAAAAAATATACGACTAGGCAGAGAGCCCTTCATTGTCGTCTTATACAGTAACTTGCAGTGGACTACAGTATGTATGGTATTTATAGGGGAGGCTGTGGGACGGGATTTGACGGGGAGTTAATTTATTGACCTACAGATCGTATCAATACATCCTGATACCACGGAATTAGATAACTAATCTAATTCCGTGCTGATACCATTAATTGGAGTTATAGTAACGTGAAGTATAACAGAGGGGTTTCATACCGTAAGAGGACATTTTGTTCTGAAACCAACGACAGCAAGTAGTACTTTCATAATGTCATAATTTATCTGTAAATTAAGTTCGAAAAGGTTTTCCCTATAAAACAATTTCATTATGTCCATGCATTCTCAATTAACAAATTCGAAAGGTTAGCACTTATTTATTTGCACTGCGGAAATTATCAACAATTACACGATATGAGCAATGACGTAAACATATTTGAAGCTGTTGGATTCACGAACAAAGTGCAAACTTCAAGAGCAATATACTTCTTGCAACGCTTTAATCCGTGATTAGGTGTTTAGTGATGTATATTGTCTAACAGTCAAGTGGGAGACTTGTAAGAGTGCAAGAAGTTAGTTCAAGTTATACCAGATTTAAAAGAGGCACTGCATATTAAACATTTGCTTTGTTATTTTGCACCGTTTGCTACCTCGTAGGAACAGCACTAAAGAGCGTCTTTCTTGAAAGTCTGCCAAATTGACACTATTGGTGATAATTATTGAGCGATTAGTGTAAATGTCTTGAATCTAGATTAATAAAATACATCAATCCTGTCAATGGAGAGAGGTATATCTCGACTCGGAGGTACGCTGTTTGAGACTTAGTACAAGGCTTTGCTGCATATACATTAATTGATTATTTTTCTCCCACGCTTCCGTGCCTTATTATTTCTCTTGAAAGTGAGAGCCCAGTACACTGCGCCGGACCCACTGCACCCTTGTAAAGAGCGCACGAAATGTGTGACAACATTGATAGCGTTACCCTGGTAACACTACATAAAGTGATGACGCGACGGTGACGTTTATAGAATACAAACGTATGTAAGCTGTATGTCCCTAAGTCGGTAAAGACAGGTTTTTCTTTTCCTTTGCAAAGCGGAAATAAAATGTCAGAGAAGTTGGCCTCTCGGGAGGAAATCTAACAATCTCGTGTTTCCTTCCAAGTTACTCATTAATTAATTTGCTTCTTTATGATTTTGCGTCTGCGCAGCCGCTGTGGTTACATGAACATGACCATAATATATCCCGATAAGCTAATTGGAAAGGGACGCCATTTTGAAATGTCAATACCTGGCTTCAACAGCACGATCTATCCCACTTGGTAACATTGTTTCGGTAACGAGTTGAAAAGCTAAGGAAGTAAAAGGAAAACTATAAGTGTTGCGGTGTCTTTTCCGATGATATTGTTCTAGAGACAATTCCCGATTCCCATGACCGCCACATGATATGCCTCTAGATTTCATACACTATGAAGGAATAACCTAGGTATTGTAACCATACTACAATTACAATAGGAAACGTCCTTACATTGATGAGACAAATTTATAAGGCAGACTTTCTAAATATGTCAAAATTTATTTTAGTATATCGAGATATAGACTACATACGTAAAGTAGCATATACGAAAGATGATTTATAAGTTCGATTAATTAATTGGAAACATATTGAAAAAGTATAAACAAGTGCAAGCATGAGATTGCTACTTTGGGATTAATCTAAATATCGGAAAATATTAAGGGAGATAACTCTAGCACAAGTCGTATGTAAATTCTAGCACCAGTCGTATGTAAGGTAGCATGCACCCTTAAGTCTATTTTGATCTCGTTCTTTCTAATTATCTGTGTCAACAAGAATCAGTAATGATAACTTATGTTCCTTTTGACCCTTATTCTTAAATTGCTTCAAGCGAGCGGATTTATTATTTGCCTTTTTTCTTAATTTAATTATTTTAATACAAATATAGGGTAATGATGAAATATGTTCGCTCAAAACATCATTTTGTATCATTTTGAAATTAATTTTAATTCGAATTCTTCCTGCAAGTTACTAAAAATAGAAACAGAGTGTAAAATGAGGTGTCCATTTCAGGAAAAACATCGTTATCATCAAGAACACTTTTTATAAAACAAATATATCAAACAAAATAAATTTGCTTTTATGAATAAGGTTAAGGTTAAATTAAAACCAGTGCCATTTTCATCAGCTTGATACAAAAATAAATATGCATGTTCCGGGTTGTTTCAAAATGACCACTGTAAAAAACTATTCACAAAATACTAATCATTCTTCTGTGTTTCCAAAGCAAAACTGAATTTGAAAATTTATAACACTTATTTTCAAGCTAATGAAGCTTACAAAACTGGATCAATTACAACTGCATGACAAAAATCCATCATTCTTTATTAGAACAGAGTTTTTTTCAGTAATCCAATTTATTTATGCATTTTGACTAGCATACAATACCAGAGGGATATGGAAACAGCTAAGACCTCCTATAAAAGTATTCCCTTTAATTACGAAATTTCACAAAAAAACGCAATTTTTCACAATGTCAATGTTGGTTACTTCAAACAATTTGATTTTTTTTTAAAAGTTAATTTTCGCGTTTATTTACGAGGGAAAAACAATAGCGAATTCAAATTTTTCGTCCATATTATTTACACAGGTTGTTGTTCTCAATGTTGAAATATCATCCTCTCAGTCGCAAAAATGGTGTTCGCGAATATGACTCAAGGATCCCTGTTCCACTGCACTGTGGTTTTGCGTATGATACAACAAACACCCATTAATTCTGTTTTAGATATAACTTTAGCACAGTTGGGCCAGGAAACTCCGAATTCTGTTCATCAGGTAGATCAGACGGTAAGAGCGATAGTATAACAATCTGAAGTTTAGGGTTCGAATCCCGTTCTAGCTCAGCGGATTTTTTTTTAAATTTTTGTTTAACATTTTGGACACTGCTGTTGATTATATTTTGTAGTCTCGTTCAAACAGACGCTTGATCTCTTGTAGGTTGCGCAGACAAAAAGAGTCTGGTTGAACGAGACTATATATTTTGTTGATTTCATTTTCATTGTTTTGACAAAAGTCCCTTTATGTATAGTTTTCTTTTCAAACGTTATTTATGAAAGCTAGAGTCCTGCCGGGAAATTAGTATCTTAAGCAAATATAAAGTTTGTGGTAGCGGTACAGGGATTCTTAATTTATCGAATGTTTCGTTTTATATCAATTATATACCGTAAGCATTCTCTATCCACGTGATCAGACACGGCAGCCGATACGGGTCACCGAGAGAAAAAATTTATCGTAATAACGACTTACTATCTGGAACTCATTACGACATAGCTATGTCGTAAATGCTAAAAGATTACGATTTTTCGTTATAACGACATACAATGTAGCTATATCGGTATTACAAGACAGTAAGTCGTTATTGCGACATAACATTAGTGTTTCTGTTACGCGTATCGGCTTCCGTAGCTATACCACTCATTGGACGAGAAGTGTCGTGTTTCACGTGAAGGACTTTAATTTTAAGGACTAAGGTTTTGACCTTGTTACAGCACACAGGAAATCAGCTAAACTTCATACAGAATCCACTCAACTTGATTTGATGTTCCTGTTCAAATATAGAGATTTTATGAACGGAATGTCAAAATTATTGTAAAATTACGTCCTGGTATTTGAAGAGTCTTGTTTATGGGGTCGCCTGAACAGTCTAAAAATAGACGATCTCAAGTGAATTCGCAAAACAGATTTGTTTTAATAAAACGAATTTCAATAGTTTTGCAACGGGAGCAACAGAACAACTTTATTTTGTTTCCTTAATATCTTCTAAAGCTAACGTCGCTGACGGAAACTACCGATTCAAACACTAGTCTATCATCACAGGGCCTTGCATCAAGTATATAAGAAATATATGCAAACACACATAAATAATGCTAGACATTTTGTGTGTTTTTAAGTATTTGCTACAAGCACCTGTGGTGTAACTGACACGAGCACCGAGGTAGACATCACCAAATGGAAAGAAAAGGAATAGAAAGAAGAGATAAGTTATATATACACCAAGTGTTGCTATAGGGAACAGAGGATTACTTTTGATCTCCCCAGTGTCTTATAGTAGACATCAACGACAAAAAACACCCGATTCTGTAAGGGCCCCACAGGAGTCGCCTCTTTCGACATTCATTTAGATAAAACAGGCCTATTCTTGGTTTATCCAATGTTCCCAAAGCAGAAAACACAGCAGAAATATTATCTGCGTCATATTAATAAATATAAGAAGAGGGTATATCAGAATACGGTCGCCCTCTACATTGTAGCTTCGCGCTAGAGGGAATTTCCCTTTAGCTCAATCAGAAAGGGCAGTGGACTGGGGAGCTGAGGGTCGCTGGTGCGATTCCCGGTGAAAGCATTCTACACTCTTTCATGTTACTAGTACAACGGCACATACGAAGTTCCACAGTAAACTTCATTAAACCGGAAGCGTAAAAACCCAGATTTTGCTATCAATATTTTGGTCTCCTAATCCATTAATCTTCCTGATTTACCGACTTTGATGCGTACGTGCATTGACTACTACTGCAGATCATCTTTTACGTTAGGTTTTGATACATTATCATACTTTGATTCGTATCTCATTTTCAATATTGCCATCAATCTTTTGATGTGGTAATAGCGCATTTAAGATGGCAAAAGATTTGTGAATGAATTGCGTCGAACTAAACTAACAGGGTTTTATGGGTAATTAATGAGAATACACGACATAGGGTTTTTTGTATTGAGTACGCTGTTTCTATCTGATACATGCATTAAGCACTGCCTAATCTCGTGGTGACGTTTCGCTAGTACGAATATTATATAAACAACGATAAATGCTTTGAAGGACGTGTTCCTGCGGGAGACTGATTATTATCTCATTGTGCAAGTTTTAAAATATTAATGCTCGTACACGTAAAGCCCTGTTAGGCTAACATTAACTTAAGGTGCCTGGTCTCGCTGCCAAACAAAAAAGATGCTAATGACCGGAATGAAAATATCATCAATATATAATATCTGAAAAAAATGCGGGACGTTCTGAGAATGAAATAAACAAAACATAAAACGTTTTTGAAAAAACCCCAAAAAACCCCGGTGATATACAAGATTTCGAGCCCTCGACCCTTTGATCACAATAAAGTCACTCTGGTAAAGATGATAAATGGCCGTCAATTGGCTATACATATGTACAGAATTTCACAATTATGAAGGAAGTAAGAGCTATTAGACTGGCAACCATCAATTTAATTTTGTAAACAATATGCAGGTGTATTGTTATGGTTAGTTTCCCTTACATTTTGCAGCTAGGAACATCAAAGTGATCAAGAATTTAAGGTCTATTTCTCCCTAGTAAATCAAAGATTCTTGAGACAGAGACCCTTCTATATTGAAATGTCTGGGACAACGAAGAGTTTGATAATTTTACATGAAATTTTTTCCTTAAATAATCTGTGATAATGCGTGATATTATTAAAAGATCAATTCATATTCTGACTTTGCAGAAAATGAGAATCAAATACACTACATAAAAAAATCTAAGAAAAACCTGAAATTATGATTTTTTTTAAAAATCTTTCTTGATTGTTTGTTTGATATTTTACCCCACCTAAAAACAGCAGAGTCATACAAGAACGTTTGCCTTCGGAAAGAGGAAATAGATATATATAAAATAAAGAAGACAGGAAAAATAAGAAACGAACAAGATCACAAGTGTTGCAATGCGGGCCGGCACATACATTTTGGTCTCTTTTTTGTCCCCTTCGTAATGACATGGAAAACCAAATACAGATTCTACAAAGAGCTCTTCACTAGTCGCCTGTTACGATACACATACAGTAGGTTACAGCAGGTCTGTTGTTGTTTTTTCCCATTGTCCACTAAAAAACCCGTAGAGTAAACCATTCAAAATTCCGCAGCCTCCGCCCCCCATTAGTCGCCTCTTACGATAAACATGATTTTGGAATACAACAGACTTGTTCTTACCCCGAACCTTCACGGTGACAATTCATGAATAGAAACTTTTCTTTATTTTACAACAATTATGAAACAAGTTTTTCAACTCATAAATACATCACTCGTGTTGGCCAGGATGTTAGCTCTCGGGGGAGGGGGTCTTTAATGTGGGAGGAGCGCCGGAGTACCCGGAAAAAGACCACGTGGTCGGGCTGGTAACCCCATACCTTTTCGCGTCCGATCGGGGAATCGAACCCCGGTCGCCTTGGTTAAAGGCAAGTACGCTATCCATTATCCAATACTTCGTGAAGCTAACCAAACTTTGCTAATGATTAAGTCCCGCTAAACGAATTATTCGTAAATCTATTCGCAGTAGCCGAAGTGTTTCGGTAGATAATATCAGTAACGCTTTGCACTTCAATAATATATTGAAACATCAGTGGTGTTTTAATGACATAAAATTCATCTTTCAAAAGACTGATTGACAGCACCCTGTTTGGTAAATTAAGTTCATAAACAGGAATTAAGAGGGAAGGCTGTTAGCGTGGTAAATGAGTATTTCTACATCTGTCTAGTTTTATAATGCATTTCGATAATGTGTTTAAATGCTAATGTAGGTACGCGTTTAGTTAAGCGGTATGCAAGGTTTTTACCGCGTGTCATGAACGGAAACAATACGCGTAATATAATATGCCGTTGTGACACGCAACTAGTAATATTACAAATAATCTCATGAGTACTACATGTTACGTCATTTTTGTTCTTTTTTAGTTCTTTGTTTATTTTGTGCTTAACGTCCCAATATCATCTATGGCCAATTAAGGTCGTGATTCTTTGTGTTTTTGTTGTGTTGTGTTTCACGTCATTCAAGGACGTGTTTCTTTTGTGATTATATCGTGCTTTACGTCATATCAACAGCTATGCCCATATGAGGACGTTTTATATAGTGTGTGCTTTTGTTTTGTTTAACGTCCTTTTCACAGGTTTGGTCATTTAAGAGCGTGCTTCCTTTGTTTTTTGAGATTTTACGTTCTTGCAACAGCTAAGGTCGTATAAAGACGTGTGTCCAGGAATAAACTACCGAAATAAAAGAGGAAGTGAGAGATCGAGTGTTGGTCATGCTGTATAAACATCTGAATAACATTATCAACAATAACCTTATATGCAACTCCCATGGGCTGTGGAGCTCCTACGAACACTAGCCTCCACCACTGGGTTTTAATTCGAGACCTACAAGGGGCAGTCGCCTGGTATTGGCCGCATGCCGATGCTTTGTCTGTGGGACTCTGGTTTTACTCCACCACCGAAACCTGCGATGGCCTTAAATGACCATTGCTGTGAATAGGACGTAAAACACAAACAAACCATATCAGGTTTTTTGCAGTGCAGTCAAAGTTGGATCCAGAGACCCTGGGACGTCCATACTAATTGAGTTATATGCCTTTTTACAGGGATATCTATAATGAAAATAAATGCCACGATGAGTTTTAAAAGCGTTTAAAAAAAATGTTTTTTGAGAAGTTTATACGTACATATAGCATACCATGTAGACATCGCCTTGTAGACAGAAAAACACTAATAAGACAAGGTGCAGAATAATTATTGTTCACAAGGATCTCGTTTGAAAATTATCAGTTTCCCAGTTTGATACAAGTTTCGAACTTTTTTTATTATGTTCTTCAGTGTACCTGGTGTTTTCGATATCATTCCCGCCGCTCTTACTTTGATAACTTGACATTACTTCAATTTAAGCTAGATTTTTACAACTGGTATTATTGATGAAGCATAAGATGATAACTGTTCCAGAATACCTGTATTCATGTAGCAGGTCTCATGCTCAAACTCAGATTATGTGCTCAAGTAAGATTCATTGTTTCAGTGATCAATAGATAAAAACACAGTTTGTCCGCCATGTAGATAACTGTTGTGGAGACTTCGAGCGGAATAATGTTAAAATGTCCACATTGTGCCATTTAATCATGTCACATGATTTTATTGAGTTTTAAGAAAGTTGGTTTGATGAAGATAACATGCTTTAGAAAAAGGAATGGTTTCATGAATACATGCCCTGGTCCTGTTCTCCTTGTCTTTTTTAAAGATATCCATTTGAACATTTCCTTTGTTATTTGTTACCCTGGTCTGATCGATTTTTAGTTCGAATTGCGTTTTTTCCTAAGTATTTTCGTGTTGTTTTATAGAATGATCTAATTCTAAATGCACGACATTGGATAAGAGAATCAATTTGGTAGTTGCTCTCCCACTAAACACGTACGATGTAGTCATAGTAGACACATGCCAATTAAATCCATAGTTATACCGGTAGCTCTAAACATCCCCACTGAATGGCTTAGCCAATTGGCCAATAACAATTCCGTGTGCTGATACGATTGAACAGCGCTTCCGGTATTCCGCCGATAGCTAGAGCACTACTATCGGTTGCTATACTGATGGAGAAACCGCTGTGTTTAGAGAATCTTAATTAATTGAAAATTCACACCAGATGCATTTTCCAATCCTACAATCAAACTGACCATTGGCTATGCGGCCATTCTTTTGTTGTGTTTGTATATAACTTGCGGACGTCCTGTTTTAATTAATCAATCTATACCAAACAAGTCTCAATATACATTCCGGAAATCGCGGTCCGCTTACAGGATCCTTATCAGTATGTACTACCTTGTTCCTTGACAACCGGCGGCAATGGAGAGAATTCAGTTAGGAATTTAGAATACGCGATAATCCATTGTTTCGATACTGAGTAATTGTTTTGTATATTTTCCCTTTGTTCGATGAGCTTATTATTATGTTTTGTTCGCTGTCATTACAGAAAAGGATTTAGGCAAACTTTTAGCAAATTATTTCCGTTCAGTATTGATTCAAAGAGATTATAAGCTTTGAATGAATTGAAAAAGGAAACTTATCTACAACAAGGCCTTGGGTGGTATAGCAGGATGTGTACCGGAATGATCTCGTCCTGATGATGTGTCTTTTTTGTTTTTCGTTCAAACTGGTATGTCTTGCAATAGACTGGCTACCAGCCCGAATAATTTCTCAGCTGCATTTTACTACTAGCTTATCTCCCCCTAGTTTAGAACTTAAGATCATACATCTAAGTGATCGAAATAATAATAATATTTTTTTTCTCTCTAAATAGTTTAAATTTTTAGAGATTGGGGTCATTCTAGTCTTGCAATAGCGTCTTTGTGACACATATAAGGACGGGTATACCTAAATAACGTATTCTATTTGTGTATTTGCCTCCTTGTGATAGCATGCATGTGATGCCGAATTCACGGTGCTACCTCTATAAAATACCAAGCCGAGAATAACAAGCAAATAGTTCAGTTCGTTCACATTATACTGAAAACAGGTTTACCAGTATTTAAGCATACCCTAAAAAGAGAATATTTAGAAGAATGCAAGTAGGGGCCAAACAAAGCTAGACTATGAATTCTAGTTCCCAGTTCCGTCTCCACTTCAGACACCGTCATAATGTACCGACTGTGATCCGATGAGGCGACTTTGGTCATCAGGTATCTAAGACATAACGAGCTTACATTTTCTTTGAAATTTATCTGATAAATGACACAGGAAGGCATGGTAGGGAGAAATCCAAAGTCAAGAAAAGGACGTCAGAAAAAACAGCATAAAAATAGTGAAGTTTCAACAAGACACAATTCGAAATGGATAAAAATAAGGCAAAATATTTTCTCTGAAATTTACCTGATAAATGACACAGGAAGGCATGGTAGGGAGAAATCCAAAGTCCTAAGTTATTTCCTGCGCATGGTAGCACTGTGAATTCGGCATCACATGCATGCTATCACAAGGAGGCAAATACACAAAAAGAATACATTATTTAGGTATACCCGTCCTTATATGTGTCACAAAGACGCTATTGCAAGACTAGACTGACCCCAATCTCTAAAATTTTAAATTATTTAGAGAGAAAAAAATGAGTATTATTATTTCGATCACTTAGATGTATGATCTTAAGTTCTAAATTTAAGACCGTTGAGGATGATTAGACCAGGTGTTCCGGAAGGGTAAGCGTCTTCTGCTTCATCGACAACACACGCCATGTAAATCTAAGTCGTATCCAAGTAAACTCACGTCCTCGCATAGATAATAAGAAAATTCTAGTTTATCTTACTTTCGATATTAAGTGCGTGACGTCACAATTGGACAACTATGAGGTGATTCGAACATTCCGATGGCGCGATTATGAAATGGTGACACGTTGTTGTGATTGCTCAGCGGTGTCAGATAGGGAAATTAAACCGGCGGTGATTTTAAATCGGTGCAAATCCCCCAGGTTTTACATAATCTGAACTCCCCTTGGTCGGAATTACCCCTATTTTACACCATGCGCAGGAAATAATCCTATAATACTGCCGTGAGGATAAATCAAAAGATAAAGTTGACTTATTTATCATATGTACTTTTTAGGCGTCCACTGTTGAACTTGTTCTATGTGAACGAGTGCTTTACTCATCAACGTTCAGATCTATTGAAGTGTTTCTCTTTCTGTCTTTTTACATTTTCTTCAGCATCACCAACCTCGTTTTCTTTGAAAATAGATTACAAATTGACGATCATCTTAAGATACAGACTCCTATGTAATTGTTTTCATCTTAGAATCCCTACATATACAGAAAACAGCATATTTCCTGAGATCATATAAATGCAGAAGTCACATGGCCTGTGTCAAGAGGCCATTGCCAAGCGCATATCTCGGTAGGTCTACGATAGGGCTTACACAACAAATCGCTGTACGTGGTGGGAGAGATACCCCCGTGTATTTCACACACTTAGACCTGCTAACCCCAACAGGATTTCTCTATGACGTAAGTAAAAAAATGCGATGTCTTGTAATAGTTAAAAATGCTAGCAGCAGCTCGTGAATGATATCAGAGAAGGGCATTTCCTTCTAAAACTGTTTTGTGTGTCGAGACCATTGTTATTGGCATATTGCAAGACAAAACCATAATACAGACAATAATAAAGTCTATCATATGCTTGTCTGTAATATAGTTGCTTTGCATGTGTAATACTGCTGGCGATGCAAAAGCCATAGCCTTGACCAATATCCCGCCGGCACTACAAAAGGTGGGGTCCACTCCAATGCCTAAAATCCGATATGGTCGGCCCACGCAGCGATTGTTTTCATATTTTGCAACAAGGTTGCCAGACTGCAGACAGTATCAGAAATGATGGTATCGGCTCACTGGGGTCTGGTTTTGCCAGTTTAGAGCTCCCTGAAGTACTCCTGCTCAGAACATGAAGTTATTCTTACTCAAGAGCCTGCAAAATCATTATTTCAATCTAAAGCTGACTTTTCCCTTTGCAATGGTGCTGCTAATGTGTAGTATATCCTTTAGATACCAAATAGGTGTTGATTTACTAGAATCTGTGATGCCAGTACTGGGTTCTTTGTCAAAACTGGAGTCCAAAATGGACCCCACTTTATAGCAGACATCATGACCTTTTGACCTAGTTCCTCTAAAAACATAGACAAAATATTGGTGTAATTTTTGTCAGTGTGTTTAAAAACGTAATACATGAAGAATCCGTAGAAACACGTTAACTTGGAGTAACTGACAGGATCTAGGCTAACAAAGCCATAAGGTTGTTATAGTGACAGATATGTCGGCGCGTATGGGAGTCTGCACTTTATCAGTTCCTAATATTTGCCATTTATATGACATCAATAGGATTTTGGACCACGAGCACCTCGTAAATGCGCTGACAACAATCATACCGTATCCTTGATCTGTAAGACGTGTCACAAAGTGATACATATACAGTTGTACATGTAATTCCAAACTCATTTTACTAATCAAATTGTCAGTTCATAATTTCATTTAATCATAACATGAATTACATTCGCGTAGCAATCGCATTTAGTTTTAACAATTAAGATTATGATATTGTTTTTATATTCATTGACATCTGAAGGATTCTACTTTGAATCTTATTTTTGAAAAAGTCTTGACCTTAGTGTTTCCGGAATAATTAGCTAAATTATAAGTCAATATTAAATTCATAATTATGAATGTGAAAAAATAGCGTATACGTCTTCGTGAACGGGTGGAATATTGTGTTGGGTGCCTTTAGCAAGTATTTCAGTGAGGTAACACTCGGCGCACATCATCACAGGTAGGTATACATTACAAAATGGAGCCAAGTCTGTTAGGAGCACACTTTACTTGGTATCTAGTGCACTTTGTAGTGCACACGAAGTGAGCATGGAAGTGCACTTAACAAAACAAGGAAGTGCACTAAACAAAACAAGGAAGTGCACTAAACAAAACAAGGAAGTACACTAAACAAAACAAGGAAGTGCACAAAACAAAACAAGGAAGTGCACTAAGCAAAACAAGGAAGTGCACTAAACAAAACAAGGAAGTGCACTAAGCAAAACAAGGAAGTGTACTAAACAAAACAAGGAAGTGCACTAAACAAAACAAGGAAGTGTACTATACAAAACAGGGAAGTGCACTAAACAAAACAAGGAAATGTACTAAACAAAACAAGGAAGTGCACAAAACAAGGAAGTGCACAAAACAAAGGAGTGCACTAAAAACAACAAGGAAGTGCACTAAACAAAACAAGGAGGTGCATAAAACAAGTAAGTGCACAAAACAAGGGAGTGCACTAAACAAAACAAGGAAGTGCACTAAACAAAACAAGGAAGTGCACAAAACAAAACAAGGAAGTGCACTAAACAAAACAAGGAAGTGTTATAAACAAAACAAGGAAGTGCACTAAACAAAACAAGGAAGTGCACTAAACAAAACAGGAAGTGTACTAAACAAAACAAGGAAGTGCACTAAACAAAACAAGGAAGTGCACTCCAGTTCACTTCAGTGTTAACTCCAGTGCACTACATTGTTAACTCTAGTGCACTTCAGTGTTTAATCAAGTTTAAAAGTTTACAATGAAATGAGTTCCTTCATATTATAGAAATCGAAAGAGGGAAAAAAACATTTTATGGGGAATATTTCATAATATCGATATAAATACTTGTTTTCCTATTGCTTAACATTTCAACTGAAGATATACATGCAAAAAGAGAAATTGTACACTGTCTCTGTTGATTATAGAAAATCTATAGATATCTGTGTTGTTTAAAAGGACAACGTTTACAAGGAGAGTTTATCATAGTTAAATTCGCATCACATTCCATATAAATGTGCTTGTGAAAGGGATCACTAACTGTTATGTAATAGGTGTTGATGTAGGAAGTTTTGCTATACATTTACTGCACTCTAAACTGTTAAAGGGACGCCTAACACAATAAAACTAAACCAAACTTTTGATTTGAAATGAATATCTAAGATGATTCATCCAGAGAAATTCATTATTTCTTATAATAAAATGAAAACAAGAGTTATGATCTTAGGAAGCTCTAGAAAACCCGGATGTAGCAGCCCAGTATTATTGATATCTCAAACGAAAACATATAAAACAATACCTACTAATGAAAGTACACAGATGTACTTGTCTAGATAACTCTCACATTTAATTTGTATCGAGTATTTGTTTGTACAGACAGCTGACATTTGTCGTAGTTGAAACACATGGGACAAAGAACCCCAACAATAAGGAAGGGGCTTATGTGATGTTGTCAATATTACTTTGGTACCATTAAGCCTTATCGTTTCACTTTATCATCAAACCATTTTATTACTGATAAGAAGCTGTTTGGACAACTTTTTTCTTTTACCAAAAAATACTAAAATATCTTTATTCATGTTTATCATAATACAAAAATACTCATTGACGCAACCACCTTCGCCATTTTTCATTTAGGATATCCAGAATTTTGCGTCGATGGTAACCCTGTTCTATTTTAAAGTTAATAAAAGAAAATAAAGGTCTGCCGTTATTATCCTTGTACTTTTTCAAGAGTGTACATGTAAATCTTAACTTTGTTCAAATGTCATATTTTTTTATGAATTTCGGGTATTTTTTATTATTTTGAAATTCACCTGTTATAAGTAGGGCTAAGACACATTTGATATGCGACATATTGTAAAGACAAGGGGAAAAGCTGGTGCGACAGTGCCCCCACACATTAGTCGCCTCATTCTATTATGTGCGTTGTAATACAACATTTTAATTATTTTGAAAAATACCTTTTTAATATTCAACATACAACACGTAACAGCTGACCAAATATTGCATAGACGGCCATTGCGGTGTGTAAACAGTCATTACGCGATACCGATGTGTGCTATAAATCGGTGTGTTCTTACGCCTCTTTAATTAAAAAACTTTAACTAAATCATCATGTTCACGTAAAGTATGACTTCACGTGTGACATATGTTACATTTGATACGTTATGTCAAATCGATTTAACACATAGTAAAACGATATAAAGATTAGTAGGACGTTCTCACAAATGACATTATTTAACATTATTTAACATTTGGTAAACATGTTAAATCATATTTTCTTTTACTAAGTGAAAGATCTGAAATCAACAGAAAACGGATATGTGTATTGACCTGCTTTATCTTGCTACATGCTATCATAAGAGGCGACTGATGTGGACACGATCACGTTCGCGTGTTATCTTAATAGATGTGATTTAAGGACATTGAAGAAACAATCATTTATCCTCGGCCCCTTTTTGACATTAAACATCAAATTCCTTTTATCGGTTTGTTTCCTCATACCATCTCTTGCTTTCGATGGTTTCTCTGTACTCCATCTTAATTAGACATTACTTGATGCAAGGATTGAAAATTATGAAAAAAAAATCAAGATACAATGTAAACACTGTGATATTTATTCCCTACTACCATTACCATCTTTTCATGATTAATGGATATGGGCGTAATCGGTTTTCTTATCAAATACGTAACACAGTATGTAGATATATCCATGTATGATTTTATTATATATATTATATGTATGGACTACATATATGTGGTTTAGCATTTCATAGGTAAGTGTGAAAATGCTTCTATTTCATAAAACTATGTTTTTCTTGAAATATTTCATGTACTGTTAAACCACTTATTTTCTTGGAGGTTTTAATTTCGTTGATCTTCATTCACGAACTTAACTACCTGTTTGACATAATGCAATTCTACATTCCAGTGGAAACCCGTCATGCAACCAAACAATTTGTTTTGTCAGGAACCAACGAAATTTTGATCGCACGAAAATATCTGATTTCACAGTATGAAACTGTTACGTGTGAGGTTATCAGGTATTAAGGTTTATTTAGCTATGATGAACGTTGTCCTTATCTGTGAAATGATGCTTACGTTTGTGAACTAATATACAGGTAATATGTTCAAAGCTGGCTTATCTGTATCGAAAAATGGATTTGTTTATATAAAACTCTTGACATAAATTCCAAAAGTGTTTTGTATATCTGAATATCATCGATATATGTGTAATAAATTTGGATGTTTTAAATGTCCTTATCATACCCGTTTGGGGTTGAGTCTACACATGCAACGTACATAGGTTGTAAATTGATTCAACATCGATTGAAGATAAGTAACAAGTAACAGGATTTTATNGGGGGGAGGGATTAATATATGATATGCATAGTTATCGTATATACATTGGAAGTGGGATAAAGTGTCAATATGATTTGTTTCCCTGCAGGTACAACAAAGAAATAAATATGATGAAATCAGATATTTATGTGGTGCCGAAAGGTTGAAAAACTGCCATTTCTTGGGAACACAAATATTTTGATTTACTTCTTGACACATGAATTCTTGAAAATTCACGAAAATTAGTGTTTTCACAGAACCTGCTGTATCCAGTCTATGTTACACGACAAATGTGCTGCGCTCTTTCAGGATAAGCGTTTTAAATAGTCACGAGACAAGGGACGAGTCTATTTAGTTGCCAAATAATTCGACTTACATTCCGTTGCACAGTAATCATAATGTTATGTCTGATATTGTTTAAACATTTTCTTCATGTTAGTAAGTATGGATTGTGAAAAGTTTTTTGCTACATAACTAATGAGTGTTTCTATGTGACGTTTCGATAACTAGTACGGTATGTACGCTGTCACCTTCATCGGACAAATGACCAGTGCAGCGTAAGCACACAAAGGTGTACAATTTATACGAGTTGTCCACAAATCGATTTCGATTCGACTACGCTGTCAGCGTATGTACAATGGTTGTTATCTATGTACCGAAATGACTCGGTTTAGCTACGCTTTGATTTTGGCGTATTATACTAAGTGGACATTGAATAGACAAAAATAAATCTGATGTCTCCATCACAACTCTTGAGATATTCATCATTTCTTTCTTCATTTCATTGCACGTTTGTTTGGCGGTGTTTTCCTAGGTAACCGTCTTCATCTGGTTTTAGCTTTTGCAACAAAGCAAAATCGAAGGCGAATTTGTGTATAATACAAGTTGACTAATTTGATCCTTTGATGTTAATCAAAAGAGTTGCACAATAGCGTAACAGTAAAATTGAGTGGCTTTGAAGTCGGGTGTTGCTCCTCTGTAATCTTCAAAGCCAAGTATCGGCCTAGCGAGTGGTCAGGTTTTTTTCTAACTCCAGCCAATCAAATAACTGTCTTCAATCTTGACATGACATAGTCCGGGGGTGCGGAGAGCGTAAACGAGCGTAATCAATGGAGGATCGAGGATGCTGTGATGTGTGTAACTTCTTTGTTACATCATCAGTCATGTGTTTCTCAGTTTCTTTTTTATTTCTTCTTGAAACTGATGCGTGCGATATATCCTTATCACAAAAAATGTTCGGGTCGTTTTTTAATACTTTTGTTTTTGTTCCTTTTTCTTTTCATTGTTTCATTCCATGCAAAACATCTTCAATCTGTAAGAATTCATCATGCCATGAATATACCTTCCTGATAAATAATGTGAAGAGTGAGTTAACTTGTGTTAATGTTTCACATTGTGTATTCTTTTATTATTTGAATAATAAAATAAAGAAAATATACCAGGAACAAATTAGGTTTTAAAAACAACATTATCAATATATGTCAAGGCCATGCTTGGATAGTGCATATTAACTTGACTGCGGAAAACAACAGGAAACAAAGGAAACATGTACATATAAGAATGTAGAAAAAAATATATAAACACATTGTGTATATAAATTGCACTTGTATTTGAAGTGCAACCAGTGCAGATGCAGTCTAGACTGAAGACGTGTTATCAAAGTGTGTTTTTTTAACAAACATTGTACGTATTAAACGTGTCGCAACGTTTCAAGACCGACTCGTCTCTTTGTCAAGCTATGGTAGTCATTGAAGAAATGTTTCAAGACCGACTGGTCCCTTTGTCAAGCTAAGGCAGTCATTGAAGAAATGTTTCAAGTCCGACAGGTCCCTTTGTCAAGCTGAGGCAGTCACTGTTGCAACGTTTCAAGACCGACTCGTCCCTTTGTCAAGCTAAGGCAGTCACTGTCGCAACGTTTCAAGACCGACTCGTCCATTTGTCAAGCTAAGGCTGTCACTGTTGCAACGTTTCAATACCGAATGGTCCCTTTGTCAATCTATGACTGCCTTAGCTTGACAAATGGACCAGTCGGTCTTGTACGTTGCGACACGTTTAATAAGTACATTTCTTATGTAGAAAGTAACACTTTTACACATGTTTCCAAACTGAGGAATCTTATTGAAGATAAAGACGTTTTGTTCCACAACGTATAGAAGGCGAACTTGAAACAGTCATATATTGTAGCACCAACACAGCGTGAACTCACAAGGATAAAATGTACTACTGTGTGAACACCATAGCGCCAACTGACATGGGCATAGCAACAACATTATATGTCAACATGATATCTCTGCATCAGCACATAAGGAATGATATACTACTAAAAAACACCAGGACAAAACAAGTACTTATGAGTCAGCTTGCAATGATACAATACCATCATGTCAGTTCAAAAGAAAAAAGAAAAAAACATAATTTGATAAGCTCACATGGACAGAATCACACCAATGTCAATATCCTAGGACTAAATCACACGATACTGTCACCCCACAATTACAAAATATACAACAGTTTCAATCATAGGGACAAATATTGTACCAAGACAAAAAATGGTAACACAGGAACAGGGGATATGTTTAAAAAGAAAGTCCGGACGAATTTCCATTACATATCCTGTTTGAATGTCAGGAACTTTCTGAGCCACATTCGATACCAACAGCGATGTATCCTTGTCAACAATTCTAACTAAACTGTCTGAAGGATCCCCGTACCACTGCCAAACCTGTAACTAAGTGTTAAACGTTTCCCCCCGGTATGACTATAGCTTTGATAAATCATTTCTGGAAAGAAAATTATACATTGCGGGATTTGTGTAAGAAATAATAAACATGAAATAAACAAAAGCGATTGTGTTTGGAGTGGGAAGAAAATCAGCAGGGCTAGACCGAGGCTCGAATCATTGACTTCAGATTATTATACTATAGCTCTAACAGATTGAGCAACTCGGTCAGCAGAAGTGTCCTGGTCTTACTGTGCTACAGTTTTACAGTGCTACACTAGTATGTAAACGGAGGTTAAAGGGTGTTACTGTATATAGCAAAAATCACAGGCGGACAGGGATCCTGAAGACTTAAAGAACATGATTTGTTGAAACGGAAGTTTAATTTAGTCTGGTCATGATGCCTATTGTGATATTTGAAAGCGAGGAGTCAAACCTTTTGTTTAGAAACCTTGTTGTACGTACTCTATTGTTCAGCAATGACAACAGGCAAATACTGTTGTGACATCGAAACCGAAATTTGAACTTAAGAGTAAGATTTTTCGTAGAAAAATAATCATACATATGACACTCCAGTTTTCTTGTAACTGCGGAAAATGACAGGAAAGACAGGTAATGCGTATAATCTAGAGTACACTACGTGTGAATAATAAATATGCACGTTAATAAGTACACCAAGACTGTTCGTGTATTGCTCTTAAGGTGAAGGTAGTACAGTCAGTGTATGATATGATGTATGATACAGTCTGAACGGCCAATTTTCATACAAGTATATACAGTAGAATGCTAGAATATAATTGTACCGATGTGGTATGATTCTGTTTGTTTACGGTAGATAGTAAGCAGGAGAATGGTATGAGAGATATTGACGTAAATATCTAGCGCTAGTGTAGAGCTACAATATACATAAAACTACAACTATAGCAGCCTGCTGAGCAGATCAATTTTCTTTAACAAATGTCCCCTATGCAGAAAAGAAAGACACTGATCGGTTCCTCATTTTCTACATGTACTTCCTATGATCATGCAGTTGGTTAAAGCAGGGGAAATTAGTTCTTTCTTTGTCCTGGACCCTGGTCTGTCACAAGGATAGTTAATGTTTGGTTTGGTTTGGTTTGTTTTATATTTCGTAAAACGTTCTATTTATATCTAAGGCCATTTAAAGACGTGCCTACATGTGCGAAATGCATGCGTGTTAGTATGTATGTATGATGGATGTGGTACATGTACGTTGGTGTATTTGCCTTCTTGCGATAGCACAGATCTGATGCCGATTTCATAGTGCTACCCCACTGAAAAGCTATGCTGAAGGCACCCAGTACTACATTCCGCCAGGTCACACTATACTGACAACAGGATAACCAAAAAATGTTGAACGTTAAGCAGGAAACAACAGCTAGCATTTAAAGAGAAAACGGTATATATAGACTAAATATTGCTACAGACAGGAGGTTCATACGACATGGCTTGTTGATTAAATAACTAATAGAAATGTTTGTATAGTGACTGATATTGGATGGTTAAAAATTAAACACCGTTGAGTGTCATCCTACCTCCACAATGGCATCCTAGTATCCTTTGTTTGATTTTAAGGCTGGCAGTAGCCGAGTTGTGACAATGTGGAGTGATTTCCTGCAAATTTATTTTTGTTACAATTTAAAGAATGAAAACAATTCGTTAAAACCTGGATTTTGGCAGGAACGTTACTCGATTATTTGATAGAGATTAAATTAATATTTCTCTGACAAGTTACTGACAAGTGATAGCCCGGCCGATTAATAGTTGTGTCACTCACTCTGGCCTTAACATGACAACTCAGTCAGCAGTGGGAAGTGTTGGTAGCACCGAACAAATGCGGAAGCGATGTTCATTGACTTTTCACTTCAGAAACATTACACATCAAACTAGGAAACAGGGCATTTCGGAATTCCAGGAAGATATACTCGTAACATATAAAGCTGTTGTCAGTGTTTTCTTGGAATGATGTCTAATAAAATACACATTTTACTAATAAATATTTAAAATTAACCTGTAAGTGCTCCTGAAATCTTTTACATTCCTATACATGTGTTTATAGGGCTTTAATGCCACCCCCTCCCTTCTGTTGTAACAGCAGTTTAGACCAATATGCATTTCCACCTTTTTGGACCAAAGCATCGCCGATGAGTCCATAAAGGTTGAAACAGCTGCTTGACGCAGTAAAATTATTATTTGCATGCTATATCCATTACCAAATCTCATAGGGGTTCAATCAAATCTGTGTGTCTCTCTTTCATCTTTTAAGAAACAAAATTATTCTCGAGACTTCGATATTATAAGATATTATAATTAAAGCTGTTATACTAGAGGATGGTCACAATGGTGTTCTTGTATGCTACGCTTTTGATAATTATCATGCTTATACACTGGTTTTTTAAACTGCAACCCTAGCCCTGATTATTAAACAATGCCGTTTTTTCTTGGGAAATAAATCACATTGGTAAAACACTTATGCATTTATCAGCAATACTTCATTGTTTGTGCATAAAGTAAAACGTTGATATTACCCATGTATTTAATTGAATATCGCGAGAGGGGTGATGTGTGCTAGGTGTCCCAAAATAATGGGAAAATGCCGAGATTGAGAATATATCTAACATGGATCTACTCCGATACAATGTCGTGACGATAAGATTTGTAGCTCCTGTTTTTCTCACGTTCTGATGTTGTCCATTATGGGTATCTGTTGACGTAAAAATGTCTTTATATGATTCTGAGAAAGCGATATTGACAGTGACGTAGTCGATGTCAATATTGCTTTCATGTAAATAAAATCATGCATTCACTGAAATTTAAGTCGTTCATTAAACAATATTAGACATAACATTATGATTACTGTGCAATGGAATGTAAGTCGAATTGTAAAGAAAACGGCATTGCATTTGGCAACTAAATAGACTCGCCTCTTGTCTCTTGACTATTTAATTATTTTGTAAAAAAAGTAAACTCTTATCATTTTGATCACTTGGATATGAGACTCAAGGAAGGAGATGCAATGTAAGCTAGTAGTAAAATGCAGTCGGAGAAATTCTTTATAAAACAAGTAACGTCACAAATAGAATATTTACCTACTATTTCCGAAAATAGTTATATCAATTACCATCACTTATCATTAACTTCCTCGTGACCATGAGCAAAACAAGGAAGGATGTAGGAAAATTCGTGGATGTAAATAAAAAACGAAAAAGATACATGATGGCAGGCTACTGTTTTTCTACCGCTTACGCCTCATGTTAATCCCCGAACTTCCGGCTAGATACTTTAAGAATTGACTTGTTTTCACAAATAACGCCACCTGCTGACAGAAGAATGCAGCACGCGATACGAATTAATACTTAATTAAATATGTGCTTTTTTGATTGCCCCTTATTAGCTTTCTCAAGAAGAATATATTACTGACGGCATTCATTACATTAATCTTAAATTAGGGACACGTGTGAAATTGCCGGAATCATTTTGTTGACCTTGTATGTTTAATAAGGACCTAATGTATGTGTGTCTGTGTTAAGTGTGTATCCGGTACACGTGTGGCTGACCCCAGCATTACCACTCTACAAGTCACGCAAGCTGATGTAGAATTCTGATAGCCTCTCAGCTGGATTTACACCGTGTGTCTTCTACATGTTTTCTCGTGACGTTGCTGGAATACATACAAGTACCATGTGGTAATTATTATATAAGGCGGTGTAAATCAACCGTAGTCGACAGAAGATAGTGCATTCTAAATACGGAACGAGTGATGCATGATCTTACAACTTAGTGAGATAATCCATGTAAACGAAAGTGTAGGAAGTCGACAACGTAAAATGTAATTCGCATAGCTAAAAACAAAACTGAAAAATATTTCATGAAAAGTTTCAAAAGACTCCTGACTTCTGAAAACATGAGTAAACACCTTTTAACGTGGAGATCAGCCTTAGGAAATATTTCACGTATACCAAAGTGCATAATTTAAACCTACTAGCGTGACATATTTTGACACAGACGTGGCACCTTTAACAGGAGTATTGAACCATGCAGCAGTATCTATTTATAGATATGTAGAGGAAACGGGAATCTCGAACCGGTCCATATAGATAGTTTTAAACCACCAAGGATCTATCTTTGGGATCATTCCGACGACCAGCGCTTGAGATAATAGCTACTGGGAGAGTCCGGCACCACCGACGCACTACCTGGATAGCTCGCTACGGTACGAATCTGTACATGGTACTGTTTGCAATCTTAGACGATATTCAGGACCATCAGCGTGTCTAACGGGTTTTGCTGTGATTTAGTAAAACACCTGGAATATTTTGGCTATACGTGCCTAGCGTTTAATGTTACAGCTCGTTACGTAGACATAGTGTGTGTATCGACCAGGACATATACAGTCAGTGTTAAGTTTATTCATAAGCCCGGAAGGTGTGAAAACATATTTATATATTCGATGAAATATAGTCGTCATGACGAGTTTCAGGCTAGACAGACCAACAGAGAATTAACTATTTTGTTTTGAGATCTTAGTAAAACATACGTATACACCGTCTCTCTCCCTGATTCAAACAATCACACTAATCGTAGCAAAATTCGTAACGTGTTAAGTATCTCAACTTGTTAGGAAAAGTTTGACCCCACAGGGATTTCAGATAAGGGTTTATGGATTTTGCGAGTAAACTAAATATAACAATACAGTGATTAACTATTCCCTGTAATCATACAAGCCAAACATGATATTTTTGTTATCGAGATTATACATTAATATATAATAATAAGATAATAAAATGATATAACTTATAATATAAATATAATATATCTGTATAGTATTAGGTATTCGCATATAATTTTATGAATTTGTTTTATCTTAAAAAGAGATAGAATTAGTATTTTTCATACCCAATTCTACGAAACTCTTAAACAGAAAGTGTTGAGACAAAGGCGGCACTAATGCATACATTAAAAGCTTATAAAGCATTGCCTTAAAATTAAACTCTATTTAGATTTGATTTTAAATACAACAAGTGTAGGCTCAATTCGTTAAATCCCGAGTGTCTCTCACAACTAGCACAGCTTGACCCACGACCAGCATTTAATCCACTTGACAAGCAGACAGGAAGTTTGCCTCCACTTATAAATATATATCGTGCACACGTGTATACAATCTGTGATACACTAACCATTTATTTCTATGTTTACGTGTGAACGCTCTGAGGCGTAACAAATGGATTACATATCTTGTTCCGCATCATTGATCAACTAAATATATTTCAGGTTTACATTGATGAATTGATCTCAGTGTCGAAGGTTCACGTATTTACATTTGAGTACAACTGAAATTAACATAAAGTGACAGAGGGTGATTCATTTGTAACGTTAAAGCATCACAACATTCACAGTGTCGGTTAATGCATTTTGTGTCTATTTCATTATAGATCAATATGTCATTTCCCAGCGGTATCAAATTTGATATGAATTAACCCTTCCGCTAGGAATAACTGACCGTATAACGTGGATGCTATACCAGAACGAACGAAAACAAAGCAATGATTTATATATTTAGTTTCGTATTCCCCATGAACATTTATCACCGAAATATAATTGACCTTTTCTCATATATCAGTTTAAATCGGAAAAGTTCTTGATTTCGCAACCATATGTTGTTCGCGAGCGGTCTCGCGTGCATGTCTAAATAACAACCCCAGGGGATTATGAATCGGTTTTATTTAAATATTGCACAGAAATCTATGATTGTATTTTAATCCAACGAGGTATGTACGTGCATGGAATATAAGGCAGGTACTGGAAATAATAAGGTTATCGGTGTGTACGTAGAAATGTTAAATTCATAAAGTCAACGTATTTCAGGATATATGAGAACTTGGGAATTTTAATGTATCTATGTTTTAACGTTAATCTTTATTTTTCTTGAAATGCCATGAAGTTAAATGAAAAAATAATTATTTAACCTCGTTGGGTAAGGTTAATGAATTGCAAATTCGGGAATCAGAGTGGCTCATAGCACAGCTGTATCAGCTCAAAACGATACACAAGACAATTTCACGAACGTGGACTTGTACATATTTTCCCAAAGAGAAATAACACTAAAATAACGTTGAACATTGAACATCGATACCAAACATTATAACAGTCATCAACTGTCTATTTTTAGAATTTATAAAAAAATACGTTTTTCTAAATAAATTTGTTCCATACTGTGATATTTATTTAAGAGATATAACATTTTTATGTGAATAAAATCCTTATGGAGAGAGGATAATAATGGTTTGATATCAAACAAAAACAAATGATAAACTTCCTGATGATAATCACAAGAAATCTTATAACGCGCTTTTTAAGCAGACAGCGATATTATTGAGATACACTGAATAATAAATCCTCATTTATAATTCACCTGTAGACATTTGAGACGGAGAACCATACGGGAGTATTATGTTTATTGAAGACACTCAAAAGGATATAAACCTTTAAAACGATAATAACACGTCTGCTAGCTTTTCAATATGAAACCCTCTTGCACAATTTTCTAACGTATGTTTGCATTGTAAAAACCGCGAGCGCTTACTCAGTCCTAAAGAAGTTATCATTACCAGGGGAGAGTAAACATCTAGAGTCATGGACGATTGTCAGGGGAGGCTTAATCAGGCTACATTCAAGAATGTATAGATCGCCATGCAAATAATGATATTGAAAATGAAAACGGCCTTTCTCTGCTATCGTAATCCCGTTCAACACATATAACTGTGGTCCCCCAACATACTGTCCATATAAGCATATTATAAAACACATGGCAATGGTTTTTAATATTACCATGCTCTATAATCAGGTGTTTTTTTTTTTCGATATTTACTTCACCTCTGTAAATATTCAGTATTAGTAAGCAGCCTGGGATACACTGTCACCACTTTTCACGACATCTCCTTATGGTGTCAATTTAAATAACTAGTGATAGCGTTCATATCAGTAACACAAGTGTCCTAAGTGACGATAGCAGACCGGGTGATACACACGTACGATATGTTTACACTGCTTGGATAGGCTACATACGGGCATTATACATAGGAAAAAGGACCTGTGTCACGCCGGGGCGCGCGCACACGCTAACATTCAAACCGGAGTATGGTGGAGACGTGATCCGGACGAGTCTAGCTTTACTCGGATGTCGTTCATGATCATAAAACAATGGAAGTGTGATTTATTCGTGATTTGAAGCGTATTATCAGCTTAACACATTAACGTAAAGAGTCGGGAAGTCTGAAAGAAATTTTACACAACATGGAAACCCACAAAGCACTCGGGATATAATTTTGACACACGTGTATGGAGAAGTGGTTATCGACGAAAGGGAGTGTTAATATTTACCTTGTTTGGAAATACACAAGTTTGTAAACAAATACGAAAAGCCGGGGGAAGGTGCTAAACGCTGTTGGTTTATGTGAAATTCAGCAAAAAAATAATCCATGTGGGATATTGTCGAAAATATTGTTCGTTACTCAATGACGGTAAGGTACTCAATTTCTTACGATATATTATCTTCTTGAAGTCGTGACTCATTGTAAAAACATAGAACAGATACAAGAACAGTTTATAGAATTAATCAGAGCCAAGGATAAGGTTAATCAGTATTGATTTAAATTAATGACACGTTCTTTTAAAATTTGATGGCTAATTTGCATAACGTCTCGTGCTTTTGATTGACAGGCCTTTTCAGTGATATAGACATGTGTTAAATACATACATTAGTCGAGGACGATAATCATACTGATATTGAACAGATCGGACAGATCATTACTGTATGAACACGGAAGAAGTGACTGTATTAGTAAACTCGATATTGTGTTCTAGCGTTAAATACAGGAAGAAATGGAAAAATGCAAGTGAATTGATTCTTTCAATGGGAATTCGTATGAACCCCATATCTGATTTGCTGGTATTTGAACATAGTGATACCTAAACCCATCTAATATTGATGTATTATTTTTGATACAAATTTCCGATATTCTAGGTTTTAGACGTTATGATCTATTTCAAGTAAACACTCCTTCAATCTGTTTGAATAACACATTTTTTTATTATATTTGTTTTTATATATTTTGTTTCACAACTAATGCGTCCAGATTTTTAAAATTCTCCTTTTTTAGTTTTTGATATTACACTTGTAGCTGTAACATTACTAGCACGTTCCTGAACCTATTCCCATAGGAGTGGGTCTCCACAATATTGAATTATGCCAGTGTCGCACTTAAACCAGCAAAATTCGCTTTCATTTTGCTAGGTATAATAAAACTTGTATCTGATCAAGCTTACTACCTCAACTGGTGAAATAAACAGTAGGGCGATTGGAAAGACGTAATTGAGCTCAATCTATTTCATTACCCTACATTATTTTTTGTTGATTTGGACGACCGAACTTTGGGTTCCTTTTATCCACGTGGTATTTTTTTCATGACGTAACAATCTCTAATTTTGTTGATATTTCAACGACGACTGAACGGATACCATTAAGGTTATTTTACTATCAATACCTCAAATAGTTTTAACAGAAAGCAGTTTTACTGCATAGCCGAATTAATATACATGCGTTAAGCGAGGACCATTAAACAGATGTAAAACATGATGAGTCCGATTAAGTTTACTTAGCATACAACTAGCAATGTGTTGGTAAGTGACTGATATATTCCTCTTTGCCGCCATACCGTAAGGGAACCAGTGGCGTTGGTCGTTCTCCTCACTCTCGGCTGCGAATACCTGCGATTGTGATACTGGATATTCTGTGATCCTTTCTGGAGTCGGATTCGATAGAGGAAAATGTGTGTGAAAATGTTATAAAAAATGTCAATCAAATGAGTTTCATGATATAAAATTGTGAATGGTTACGGAGGAGGAATATTGAAGCGGAAATAGTTCGTTGCTGGAATTATTGCGTGATTTGTCACGTGCATTAGCAAGTATCATGGTGCCGTCTGTAGAATTCTGGTCACTTCCGGTGATGTTACAAATGATCGTGGTCATAATAGCGCTTCTTCCCAAAATAGAACTCAGTCAAATTGATGTGAAAATTGCGCTAATGGTGCCAGAGAACCATTCGTATTTCTCTCGCATGATGGTCGAGCCCGCAATAGAGGAGGCGATTGTAGAGGTCAGAAAAAGAGAGTTACTTCCCTTCCATAGATTAAACGTAACAAAATACAATACTCAATGCGACTCAGTTCGGGCCCCTGTAGCCGCCTTCCGGTTCATGGACGACGGTGGACATGCATTCTTCGGCCCCGTCTGTGATTATAGTCTTGCCGCAGTGGCTAGGTACGCTCCCGAATGGGGACTTCCGGTTATCTCCCCTGGGGGTCTTGCGCAAGATTTTTTAGACAAAAAAAACGAATACAAAACTTTAACGCGTATGGGAATGGCATTTGACTCCATGACACGATTCCTTCTTGCCGCCATTGCTCATTACCGGTGGCCGAAAATGAAACTTCTATACGACCCATATGGTCAAAGCGCAATTTCGGACAGATTCTGCTTCTTAGCCGGATCAGCAATTATTAAGGAAATTCAAACCGAAAGGACGGATATCAAAGGAGATTACACGCTGCTAACAACAGATCCGTCTACGTACGGAAAAGTTCTTCGGGAGGACGTCGGAGCCAAGTATTCAAGTAAGTAGAACGACACATACTGTAAATCGTAAATTATTGACGTCCGTTTTATTTTTCGCTCACGAAAGAGAGGGCGAATTCAACAATGTTCGAATTTCTGTCAGAGAAACTTTGCACTGCAGAGAAATTATCTCATAAAACACCGTCAGTGTTATTTGAAGTAAGGAGTAGGTTATGCTGGTACAATTTGTAGTAATGGCTATTATTGTGCTTGACGTGTTGGGTCTGGAGGTGTGATATGGCTATATGGCCCAATATCCAGCATGCTTAGAACATCATATCATTTTAACAAAATTGAAAACAAATTACGATAGGAATGTTATTGTTTATATTTCGCAAAATACATCATAAATGAAACACTGTTCAAGAAAGATCCATATACATTGTCCCGTTCCATTAGCGATTTAAAATCCTCTTGTGTCAGTATTTTAAAAAAAATTACGAGAAAAATAAATATTCGCTATAAGTGCACTAGCTGATTTTGTTTCTCAAAATTTAGCTTTTTTACCGATAAATTTACGTAGTTATTAAAACTCTATGGTAAAAGAAGTGAAATCTTCAACTGATATAAGTTTCATCATTCTAAAAAGCTACGTTGTGACATCAGATATTTTCGTGAGACCCAATTTTTGTGGTCCCCGACAAAACACCAATTTCTGGTAACATGGATTCGTAAATTACGAGTACCCATTCAAACGGAAAAAAAATGTATATATAGTTTCTTCATGAACCTATGAATTCGTGGATGAAGATTACCCATGAAGTCAACGAAATTAAAAACCAACGAGATTTAGTGACTTCTCAGAAAATGAAAATTGTCGTAAATGACTTGCCAAACTTATAATTCTTTCACGAGGGATATTTTCACAATTGCCACACACTTTGAATTTCTGTGGAGTCATCCCCTCACGGACTATCCAGGTCCATGTAAAACCTAGTAGCACAGATACTTTGGGTATTGTTCGAACGCGGATATACATTCAAGTTCAAGTTCAAGTTCAATTTGTTTATTTAAGTGTCACATATCACAATTACATTTATGTTCATTAATACATATAAAATACTTGTACAAAATATAAATCAATTCCATTGGTACATATAAAATACTTGCAGTTGGCTGTTTCCTAGAACTTAAAATAGTTTGTTTAACATAAAAAAACACCCACTTGTAATAGGGATCAATATCGACCTTAGATTATTGTGAGACTACCCTTCTTATTATCATTAACATGTAGGTTGCAGTGACTCAAAGTGCGCTACCCTAGGTTGGGGAGAGCCCTACCAGCGAAGACAGGTCGCTCTGCGCCACTGCAATCATACGATGTAACTTTAAAAAAAAAAAAAAAAAAAAAATTTATTTTATTTATCAGTTTAAAAAAAGGAATACCAGGTTAAAAGTAATTGTAAGGGCTTTTCGAAGTCCCATCTCAAAGGTACATTTACAACTTCAAAACACGATAGAGAAAAATAAACTTCAAACATTGATCAATGGCTTTAATATATTGAAGAATATTTCAAAGTTATGTCACCATTGTGTATGCTATAACTTCTAGGTAATCGCTGCTGTGCTTTAAGCCCTTAGTCATAGGACTTGTTTTGTTAAAACGCGGAGTTGCAAGTTCAGCAGGAAGTACTATGGGTATGTCTGAAACAGCCACTCCACAGTCGTATGGATATAGGAGGGCAAATTAATATTCGTTATAATACACTGTGGAGTGTAAACATATATCCAGAAATACTACAATACAATTAAATAAAACCATATAGTAGTGTATGAAACATAAATATTTTGCCAGTACAGTTATATCTACAATGATACAATAAAACAGCATTACAGGACTTCCATCGATATCAATATTTATAAATCACAGTTTTAATTATAAAACCATGGATATATACACGTGTCGCAATGGTCGTGTCTTTCTCAAGTAAACAAATATAGAAATATTACAAGTTCAAAAGTAACCTGTTTTAACTAGTCCTTGTATCGAAGTTCTTTTTCAAGGTTCTCTATGTAAATCTTTTATTCATGTTTTGTACATTTTGAGTTTGATATACGGCTTTCATCACAGTTAAGTAGTCTCCAGTTGTCTTTAAGAACAATTCTTCAAAAGAAAGATAAATAGTAAAACGTGTAATCACACAGAGCTAGCATTAAGTGACAGCTACCGTGTTAGTATACTATACTTAGGAACCTATCAACTACTAAGAATTGGAAATACGGTCAAGGTTTTTAATTAAAGGAGATGTGAGTGTAGAGTGGAGTATAATAACTGTGATCCACTCTACTGGAACGATTTAACAGTTTCTGAGGTGAGCGTTTCCCGCTGTAGTTATTGCAGCCTACTGTACTGTTTGAAGTAAAGCATCCCCTGGAGTGTCCAGATGTATTATATTTAAAGAAAACGTGGATGATTTACTAGATTTCAGATGTTAGTTACAAATATCTTTTTACTTTCATTTTTAGTATTCGGGTATATAATGTTGCAGTTCTGTAATACAAGTAAACCATATTGTGTAATGAGAGGTATTTGAGGGATACACGAGATCTATAATTTTCCCCCTTTTGTTCAGGTATTGCCTAAGCTCTTTCGCTGTTCTCCTCATTTGTTTTAGTGCCTTTTTCGTTCCTGGTATCGTCTTTACTTTCGGTTCAGCTTCTCCTCTGTTTCATTGTTTTCTTCCCTTTTGTTTTAGAATTTCCTCAATCCATGATGTTGTGTTTAGTATTTATCTTGCGTCCGCTTTGCTTGTTTTGCATCAGGTTTTCTTGTAACTTGTCATATTTCATTTCGAAATATTTTATCAACCCTTTAACTTTGCTAACGTTTCTCGTGCTAAATGCAATGAATCATTATAATTGGTGATACAAAAACCAACAGAATAACACTGATACGTTTTTAAGACGTCGTACAGAGGACGAAGAATAAATTATCCATTGGGCAAATCCTACATTATTCTTTTCCTTCAACATACCAAGCTTCGTCGCAAAGAATAATTGAAACAAATCGAAAGCTATCGGAGATACAATCTGGCCTGTTCTCGCTGCTCATTCCTTAAACGGCTGTTCATATGTTTTGATTGTACTTTTAGTTGAATGGGAATCTGACAATCCAATACAGCATGCTTAGTGACAAGAGTGTTAAGAGAAGAATATTTCAATCAAGATGTTTTCTTATCAATGGCAATATATCCCTCCGCGATCATGTTATCTTCGTAGATTTGAAGCACTGAAAGTTTCTTTCTGGATTAAAATACAGGTTGATTTAGTTTGCGTACGTTTGCGCAAAGTGACGTGGTTGAAACCGCCATTATCTTTCACGAGACCTACCTTACCATAGGCATAGTTACCTTGAGAAACATTGTGTCTAATCCTGGTGCTTTATTTGGTAAATACAAGTTTACGCATTAATGCATCTGGCAATGCAAAGAAACAGCAAAAACAATCATTCATTAAATGCAGAACAGCCTGATTACGTATAATAAAGAGTGATTGCCTTTAGATGGAGTAAATGCAGACTTTTGGATTATTCAGTGTTTTAGACATGAACACTGTAGCATTAAACGGGTCTATCATACCATCTTACTTGCCTTAAACGAACATCATAGGTAGTTAGGGAGAGTAATCAAACTATTTATATACCGGTAAGTTAATAATTTATGAAAGTCGTGACCTCATTACCGGTCATTATAGACAGATGGTCTTTCAAGTTGACTTGACAGCTATGTTTTGCATTTGGGACTAAAAACAGGGGATCTGTAAAGACGATTTTTACAAGTCGCCCATTGGTAGTACCTATTTTTACAAGGTTTTCTGTTATGATTTGCGTTAGGGACTGAAGACAGGGGATCTGTAAAGTAGATTGGTATGAATCACACATTGGTAGTACCTATTTTATAAGGTTTTCTGTTATGATTTGGGTTAGAGACTGAAGACAGGGCATCTGTAAGGTAGATTGGTATTAGTCACCCATTGGTAGTACCTATTTTTACAATAAGTATATAATTGGTAGCAGGTAGTCGTCATGTGAGGCAGTGTTAGCAGTAGTTACTTATAGTTGATACCTATAGACAGGGAATACCTTCCACATATTTGTACTATATACATTTTGATGTGGTAGAGGTAGAAGGTTTTCTGATACAGAGGTTTTACAGTAATGTTTTACGGTAGGTAGATGGGGACAGGTTATCTCTGTGGCACACTTTACTAGTAATATACGTGTGGTAGATTTAGAGAGTCGGTCTCTAAGGTTGTTTCCACATGAGTTATTGACAGGTGGCACATGAAGCTGTAGGCAGTCGTTCGCGGAGCAGTTTAATTGCAGTTATAAATAGATGGAAAGCTATGGACACGAGATATCTCTACCTTTTGTTTCGTAGTGTCTGGTTGGCGATACCTCACTTTTTGCTTTGATGGGTTCTGTCCCTAGGCCGGTACATACCAAAGTCCTTTAAAATGGTAGTAATTGTTTTCTGCTTAACGTTCAGCAATAAGGGGGGAAGCAAACCTGGTTCACCCACTGTAAGTATAATATTGGTAGATGGAATGTTGCGGTGGTTGGGTTCGGCATGATATTTCAGTGAGATAGCACTATAAAGTCGACATCAGATCCGCGCTATCACAAGGAGGCAAATGCACCTTCATACCTTGCATCGTCCTGCATACACACTCATATACAAAACACACATGGAAGCACGTCCTTAAAACACCTCAGCTGTCTATAACAAATTTAACCGTATAAACCAAACTCTACCTCGCCAAGTGATGTAATTCTCCAACTTTTCACACTGCTTTATATATATTCTCATTGTGTAGCTTGCTAACTTTGGGTTCTATATCCGCTCGATACGGTAATCCATTTTTACTCAAATGCAATATCGCACAATACGTACGAATCAATTATGACTACCTTTCAATCGAACGTACGATGTTATTCATAGGTTTATTTTCGTATTGGTTTGATCTTTCCGCCTTATACAGGGACATGTACCTAGAACTGTATTGTGACGGTTTAAATAAACCATGACATAATACAAGACGTCTTTGTAGTTTCTGTATGTGTTAGAAATAATTTACAAAAAATCTGTTTTAATTTAGCAGAGAGAGAAATAGAACAGAAACCTTATACGAAGACCTGCTTGAATCAATATATATTGTGTACACTCCGATAGGCAAACTGTGTACAAATACAAAGAATGGAATAGGAAATGAAAACTATACCTCGTATTCATAGGGTAATTTTGCAGAAACGACTGTATACTTACAAAGCAAATACGTACAATGACACACAGGAAACCCTTGGCACATACATATATACATGAGCACGTATTTCTGCACTTTTATATTATTCATAGAAATACACAGCATCGAAAAAAGAAACAAAGTAATACCGGCTGTGGGTCATCATCCCGTAATTTCTAACTCGGCTAGGAACTAGCCCTAGTCAACCAACTAGCCTTTTGAGATAGTTGCATCATTTGACCGCTCGATGATAAAATAACAACCCAAAAGAAAACATCTTTCTCAAACATAACTTGAAATACAGAAATATTGTATTGAAACAAATGAAAAGGTACCATGGATTCAATCTTGTCTTTTCTTAATGTTCACTCCTTCAACACTGCGATTTCATAATGGACTATTCCAATCTTTGAATCGGAGGAGTTCAAATGTGTCTTCAGGTGTGATGAGCTTTCGGCTCCTCAGATTATTGCTTGCACCTATTGCGAATTGAAAGTAATACGATACAACATAAATGAAAAAAAATACAGTCATGCGACCGATGATAACCTCTCATATAACATAATTTTAGAGGAACCGTTTTATATATAATACATGTGATGACCAAAGTCGACTGTACATGCGAGTACTTTTTATCAATTGTTATGTTATGTCCCTATATAAACAATAAGTTTCGCTTTGAGTAAGGAACTATATTTAGCCTCACCCATATGCCATGAATGCTATTAGTCCGCTGAGAAATCGAGTCCGTTGCGGATTGCTTGCCCTGGGTTTGTATTATACGGCCTAATAGGGCAGCCATCTACCAACGAGGGTGCTTAACGAGCTGTTTTATTGAAATCAATTTAGGTTATATTATATCACAAAGGCAAACCATTGTCCGAACCACGCACGTGCGGGGCGAGAGTCATAACATTGTTTAGCTTTTAACGTGACTGTCTGGTGAATGGATCTGTACCAATATAATAGTTCTGAAGTGATTGAGGTTTTGTTTTCTTATTTAAAATCTAACCCTGTGTGTATCAGGCATGCTGGGGAAATTGAATCATTCCAGAACTTTTATTTCTATTCTATTGTTCTATTGTGGTGTTGACGGTCTCTTCATATATAATTGAACACTATTGATAATATAAAGAAGTGAGGATTGTAGAAAGCGATATCATTATAATAAAGAAAGTCGTTTTCATCTCGTAATCCGGTTGTGCGCAACAAAAGTAAAAATTAGTCAGGATCTAGATTAAAAGATGTTTATTTTTTATGCTTTAATCAGAAAGAAAGACAATTTAACATATACAATACATATTACCAAAGTTCATATGTATTCAAGTGTTACATCTCAAGAAATTGAGATTGGTATAGCTACATTTCTTCACAGATGAGCAATTCCATATCTAAGTTGAAAACACATTGTTTCATTAGACCAGGATATCAAATGTCATAAGTAAGGGCACACTTTCCGTTTCTTAATGCTTGTTATATAAATTGTATCCATATAAATGACTTTATAACTGAACACGAATATGTGTGTGGTGGAATAGGAATGATTGCATTTGAATAAACAGCATTTATCTACAAATAAAATGCAACTATGAGCGACGTGCTGTAACGATATAAAGAAATGATGTGTTTCCAGCTCGATTTTAATTGATTTTGATTTCAATCTTCCTTGTGACAATTTGACGAGTTCAATAAAATTGAGGTAATAATTATTAATATTTGCTGGGTATTACAAAACTAGAAAACCAAGTGCATTGGAATATTGTCAAATCTGTGTCAACCGGCCAACCTTCCTTAGGAAATTCAGAAAGGGGTCTTCCAACACAAGTGGTCTCTTAATACAAGTTTAGTACAAAATGAAACCCTACAGTGGGGCATATTTATAGTGGTTTGTTAACACGGATGGTTACTTAATACAAGTTTAGTACAAAATGAAACCCCACAGTGGGGCATATTTATAGTGGTTTGTTAACAAAGATGGTTTCTTAATACAAGTTTAGTTCAAAATAAATCCCTTCAGTGGGGCATATTTATAGTGGTTTGTTAACACGGATGGTTACTTAATACAAGTTTAGTACAAAATGAAACCCTATAGTGGGGCATATTTATAGTGGTTTGTTAACAAAGATGGTTTCTTGATACAAGTTTAGTACAAAATGAAACCCTACAGTAGGGCATATTTATAGTGGTTTGTTAACACAGACGGATTCTTAATACAAGTTTAGTACAAAATTAAATCCTACAGTGGGGCATAGTTATAGTGGTTTGTTAAGACAGGTGGTTTCTTAATACAAGTTTAGTAGAAAATCAAACCCTACAGTGGGGCATATTTATAGTGGTTTGTGAACACAGATGGTTTCTTTATACAGTTTTAGTACACAATGAAACCCTACAGTGGGGCATATTTGTAGTGGTTTGTTAACCCAGATGGTTTCTTTATACAGTTTTAGTACAAAATGAAACCCTACAGAGGGGCATATTTATAGTGGTTTGTTAACACAGGTGGTTTCTTAATACAAGTTTAGTACAAAATGAAACCCCACAGTGGGGCATATTTATAGTGGTTTGTTAACACGGATGGTTTCTTAATGCAAGTTTAGTACAAAATTAAATCCTACAGTGGGGCATAGTTATAGTGGTTTGTTAACACAGGTGGTTTCTTAATACAAGTTTAGTACAAAATGAAACCCTATAGTGGGGCATATTTATAGTGGTTTGTTAACACGGATGGTTACTTAATACAAGTTTAGTACAAAATGAAACCCTATAGTGGGGCATATTTATAGTGGTTTGTTAACACGGATGGTTTCTTAATGCAAGTTTAGTACAAAATTAAATCCTACAGTGGGGCATAGTTATAGTGGTTTGTTAACACAGGTGGTTTCTTAATACAGGTTTAGTATAAACTTAAATCCTACAGTGGGACATATTTATAGTGGTTTGTTAACACAGATGGTTTCTTAATACAAGTTTAGTACAAAATGAAACCCCACAGTGGGGCATATTTATAGTGGTTTGTTAACACGGATGGTTTCTTAATACAAGTTTAGTACAAAATTAAAGCCTACAGTGGGGCATATTTATAGTGGTTTGTGAACACAGATGGTTTCTTTATACAGTTTTAGTACACAATGAAACCCTACAGTGGGGCATATGTGTAGTGGTTTGTTAACACAGATGGTCTCTTTATACAGTTTTAGTACAAAATTAAATCATACAGTGGGGCATATTTATAGTGGTTTGTTAACACAGATGGTTTCTTAATACAAGTTTAGTACAATATGAAACCCTACAGTGGGGCATATTTATAGTGGTTTGTTAACACGGATGGTTACTTAATACAAGTTTAGTACAAAATGAAACCCTATAGTGGGGCATATTTATAGTGGTTTGTTAACACGGATGGTTTCTTAATACAAGTTTAGTACAAAATGAAACCCTACAGAGGGGCATATTTATAGTGGTTTGTTATCACGGATGGTTACTTAGTTCAAGTTTAGTACAAAATGAAACCCTACAGTGGGACATATTTATAGTGGTTTGTTAACACAGGTGGTTTCTTAATACAGGTTTAGTATAAACTTAAATCCTACAGTGGGACATATTTATAGTGGTTTGTTAACACAGATGGCTTCATTATACAGTTTTAGTACAAAATGAAACCCTACAGCGGGGCATATTTATAGTGGTTTGTTATCACGGATGGTTACTTAGTTCAAGTTTAGTACAAAATGAAACCCTATAGTGAGGCATATTTATAGTGGTTTGTTAACACAGGTGGTTTCTTAATACAGGTTTAGTATAAACTTAAATCCTACAGTGGGACATATTTATAGTGGTTTGTTAACACAGATGGCTTCATTATACAGTTTTAGTACAAAATGAAACCCTACAGCGGGGCATATTTATAGTGGTTTGTTATCACGGATGGTTACTTAGTTCAAGTTTAGTACAAAATGAAACCCTATAGTGAGGCATATTTATAGTGGTTTGTTAACACAGATGGGTTCTTAATACAAGTTTAGTACAATATGAAACCCTACAGTGTGGCATATTTGTAGTGGTTTGTTAACACAGATGGTTTCTTTATACAAGTTTAGTACAAAATGAAACCCTACAGTAGGGCATATTTATAGTGGTTTGTTAACACAGATTGTTTTTTTATACAGTTTTAGTACAAAATGAAACCCTACAGCGGGGCATATTTATAGTGGTTTGTTATCACGGATGGTTACTTAGTTCAAGTTTAGTACAAAATGAAACCCTACAGGGGGGCATATGTATAGTGGTTTGTTAACACAGATGGCTTCATTATACAGTTTTAGTACAAAATGAAACACTACAGTGGGGCATATTTATAGTGGTTTGTTAACACGGATGGTTTCTTAATACAAGTTTAGTACAATATGAAGCCCTACAGTGGGGCATATTTATAGTGGTTTGTTATCACGGATGGTTACTTAGTTCAAGTTTAGTACAAAATGAAACCCTACAGCGGGGCATATTTATAGTGGTTTGTTAACACAGGTGGTCTCTTTACGCAGGTTGTCGCATGAGAGGGTCTGATTGTATAAGAATTATGAGATATTAAGATAATTTCAGTAAAGATTACATGTTTTATATGTATATTGTGAATCCCAATTGAACTTTATCTTGCACATTAGAAACAGTGTGTTACCACTTTATAGTAAACTCTTACGTTAAGCCTCGCCTGCGATAAGGGGATATACGCTCCTTCACATGTGAGGTGGATCTCGAGCCTCGACACATTCCTATGTTACTAGAGACCTGACTTGTGATCAGTATTACTACTTAACAACGTGAAAATTGTCCCCAATAATGGTCAAAATATTTTGAGGTATATGGTATTCAAGTTGTCGAAAACACCCATTGATAGGCTGTACTTGCTCCGCGGCATATGGCAGACAAGTTAATCCCAGTTTGTTTGCATACTAAAAATACAGCTGTTTGATTTTTTGTGTTGATTTATGACTTAAGTAAATATCACTTTGACTTTATTTGTCGTCTGAACGTGCTATATGATATATATTTTATAGCACACTGGTTGAATGTCATAAATATTTTGCACAAACAAAACTTTATTGATATTTTGTTTCAAGTTTATATTTTATGTTGCATAACATTGTACATTTTCTGTGTATGGAATGCTTAAGGCGACACAATAAACATTTTAGGAGGATGTTTTATAAGCTTAATGAACCCTATTGAATTTTTATCAATATTTTGCACAAATAAGACATTATGGATATTTTGATTGAAGTTTACTCTATACTGTAATATTATATACCCCTCGGGTAACCAATACTTAATTACTTAATAATACACAATTTAACAGTTTATCCTGTTACTATCTATACTATGTATGTGTTTCAAACTATTTTGTCTATTTTGCCATTTAAGTGATAATCTCAAACTTAAAGTTAAAATCCTATTAACTTTTTAGTGAAAATCCTTCTCACATTTTAGTAAAATTCCTATTCTGTTTTTATTGAAAATTTTAAGTTAAATGTTAGTTTTCTTTGATTGAAATAGTAGTTTCATTGTAACATCTGTTTTTTGCAAGTGGGTACCATATTGGCTTATTGGGGTGTTTGGTATACAGATTCCATATGCTACCTGCTTTGGTTATATAACAAGATATCAACGGCACACCTTTGCTTCCATCCAATATAAAACGTTTTCGTTTTTCGTTTGTTATGTCTGGTTTCACTGCAATGTGTCATTTTACTATTATGTAATACGAAAATTAAATAAACACCATTTTACTGAGTTATGCATGTCTTGGTAGACGTGTCTAAACCTCACACACACAGCATGGGAGTTAACGCTACAAGTCTATGTACACATTAACAGAACGCATCAGGATCTGACACGATTTTACATTTCAGATTTTTTTATGACCTAGGCATGTTAAACATATCGGGGTCACGTGCTTTTATGATTTATAGTGTTAAACTAGTTAGGAGCTACTGTCTACACACCGTGAAAATTTGGCTGCTGATTTGCATTTTTCTCTATCAATGTTTACACTATGTCAACAAGGAATTTAGAAACTGCTTTGTTAAAAATTGTACCAGAATTGCTATCTTAATATTTCCCGGTCGTCTTGCCTGATTTCTAATTACGTGAAGCTTCATTAAAATTGATATTTATAACAACACCGTCTTTTATTGGGATTAAAATGGACAAAAACAATATACAGAACTAACAGTTTGAATATTCAGACTCTCGTGTTTTAAAGTCAACCAGTAAAGTACTAGTTGCAAAACTACACTTAAACACGATTCAACAAAAACTGTCCAATTTTGATGTTTTCAAAACTATTGAAACTCATAATTAGAACTTCTAGTATAGTCATTTAAAATCACTACCTACGGATATGACATTCCAAATTATACGTATATTTTCAGACAACGTATAAAATTGGATTAAATATTTGATTGATAGGTCAGTCTTTGAACATCCGGGCATTATCATGGGTATCATAAAATGGCGTTGATTTGTAAATAAGCAAGCTGTCAAATCTTTGAAATATCTGTCCCGGTAGTGCTCATTTACATGTCATACATTGATATATTTATATGCTGTACAATGATAATGTTCGGTATTATCTCTGGTCAATTCATTTGAGTATACATCAATATCCGACAAGGCTCAGGAATCAATGGTCCCTTTGCCACAGATTTGATTTATTCTCGTCCAATTTTGTTTCATAAATCAGATAATACTGTCATAGGAATTTCGTTCTCATAAAACCGAGCAAACATTCAGAATCAATTTATTTTCCTAATTCTCCACCACATCCATATTGCTACCTCAGATCCTGTTGCCTCTTTTGCTGTGGTATATCTATGTGCATAGTTTAGTCTACATAAACCTTATGAGTAAACAATTACATGAATAGTCATTTTAGAGTGAACATGTCCGTCACAAGATATAAGAAGCTTTATTTAAAGCTGCATACACATAAAAAGGGAAATATTAGCTCTTATGAGCCATTATTGGGACAAGCAAATGTATATAAAATAACAATAACATTATATAATGGGAAATACAGTATTGTTATAACAGACGTGTAACATAAGAAGACAGATGTGGCGGAAGATACATTATGTAAGTAGTATTATTGGTATACATTTTTATAATTATGTCACAGAAAGTGTTATCTTAAATGTAATCTTTGATAAAACAGATATTTTAACATCCTGTTGTTGTCCGTCTCCAGCTACCTCTTACTGTTACAAATATTTTATATTTAACACAATTGTAATGAAATAGCGACTTCAACAATAGTTATGAATTCATTGTAACACAAATTTTTAATCAAACTGATATTTCTACTACCGATTCCTGTTGCTGTTTTTTTCTTTCTGTGGTGTTTATGGTTTCTTTTAGCAGACACAAAATGTATACCCTTACTAAGTCGACAGTCATCTCCTACTTCCTCACAACATACATTCTCTGTGAGGTGATCGTGTCTATATTAAAAGGATTTATATTAACGTAAAGATATCTATCTTAATTGTCTGCTATCTGATGATCTCAAAATAATGGCTACCGCACCCAACAGGTTTCGTAGATGACCCATCGATTGAGAGCGACTGTACATAAAGAGACTGAAGCCAATATGGCTGACAGAGGTGATTTGACAGAGCATACCATCCCGTAGGGGTATTCTTTCATTATCTCTTGTCTCCACCTTTTCTGGTAGGGTATGATAATATACACGCCACGCCACCATAAATTGGATGTTCTTGACACCCAAACCAATAGCGAACATGGCTCTGTGACTTTATCTGTCTAACTAATTGGTGTCACTTTCAGCATTTTGCAAAGAAATATACAGTTTCTGGTTCAAAAGCTCGCCATTTTGCATCTGCAATATGTTTGCAATGGTGATTTTTTGCAAATAATATGTTCAATAATATTACTTTGTAGCAAAGGTTATATTTTTTTTGAATGAAGCAAAATAAGATTACCCTTCCGGGTAGACTTGGTCTTTTTTGCTTCTTTTTTTCCCACACAGTCCTAACTTATGAAGATTATATGTTTATACTAGTTATTTTTTTTATCAAAAAGTATATCTTGAACATTTCCATGAGGATGAAAATGTGGAGGCACGGTAGTCTAGTGGTAGGACGTCAGGCTCGGGCCCGAATGGTTGCTGGTACGAGCCACGCAACGGCACTGTGTTATACTTTTTTCCACTTGTTCCGGTATACTCAGCTGTAAAGGAGTACGTGGTTGGGCAGTGATGAAATTGTTAAATGTAACCTATGAGGGCCGAAATGGCAGCACCGGCAATATGCTCCCCAGGGAGTTGAGACAGATATTGGCTGGTTGCAAAGGCCCTATAACCACGAATGATAATTTGTGAACCGCTTCCAGACGACCTACGAACATGGTTGTGATAAAGCAGTATATAAGAATCTCGAATTATTTTTATTACCAATTATTTACAATATGTGCTACATTTGTACCTGGCAGCTATAATCGCCTCCTTTCAAAAGAACGTCATATTATTTGCAAAGATAAAGTCTGCTGCAATCCACGTTGTTACAATACACGACTGGTATGGCCGACAGCAAAACCGGGGATTTCCCTCTGTCTCTTGTTTGCTTCGAGACAATTAAGGAAACCAAAATATTAGATGTAGACGAACCAAATGAAGAAAAGTACTTCATGTATAATTCTCTTCACTACTGATAGCCTTTTTTAATATATAATAAATAGAAAACTTATTCAAATTCTTAAACTTTAATTCGCTTCTTTGAAACATCATCGGTTATTTGGCATATTCATGAAATATGTATGTTGCTCAACGGAATATCGTTCATAATTTGTTATTTTTTTCTCTAATGAGGAACCTCCCCTCTCTTCTTCATCTCTTTTGTAGATGATATTTTCCGATATTATCACTGCTATGGTGTTATCTCTGTTACTCTCCTCCGATATGGCACGTATCACGTCTGCATGATATACATGTTTGCCTTTTAATAATGATAATTAAACGATCAGATGGTTAATGTTACTACTTTTTTGCCATATCGTATAGTTAAATTAAATCATCGACTCTGAAACTTCCATGCTACATGCTGACAATGATTGCAATACATGATAACATCTTTAAAATTTGAAATTGTTAAAAACATAATAACCTTAAGAATACTAACATAGTCATTGTACGGGAATCTTTTCAATATAGTTTCAAAGCTATTAAACTCAATGCCTTGTCTGATGTTTTTGCCATCGACTCATTAACTGAACACAAAGAAAGGAGATCCTACAACAAATCTACTTAGGATCAATATTGTCTCGTCGTTAGCTCTTGTATCCGGTTCTTTTTCTGCAGCAGGGGCTTTAAACATTCATTTACATTGACTTTGCGTAATTGGTTCACCCTACTTAGCCCTAATCGCGTCAGTCTACCACTCTGTTTCCTTCATGAAAATTGATTTCTTCTTGTGGTCGCTATTTTTCACTCATTTGAATGCGTTGAATTTCAATATCGAATCAATTAAATTGTTTTCAATCATTGCCTTTTAATGAAAATCAATATACAGTATTTAAATTGTATCAATTTAAGTCTAATGCTATGGAACACATTTTGTTTGTGGAAATGATTATAAATCGAGGGTGTAAATTCACGTTTGTATTTCACCACTAAAGCGAAATCGGCTGGTATAAAAGCAGAATATATAATTATGGCGACTATATGATTCATAGTACAAGACTGTTACGTTAAGGTGCCATATAAAGTTACATTTCGTGTACATATTCTAATGAAAACGAATAATACCACAATGGCAGATGAAATATATGGATGAAACTAAGGGAGGGTGGGGGGGACAACAAAAAATACCGAATACTATCACTCGAAAACCCTTTAACATTACAAGGAGAATAAGACCAGACGTTCCAGAAGGGCAAGCAACTTCTTCATCGATTGCACCTGCCATGCAAATCGAGTCCAAGTAATGTCACGCCCTTACATCGAGAACTCGTTAAGTGACAAGAAAACCATATAGCTATCTAATGAGCATTATTAAAAACATGAACAAAGAACAAAAAGGAGACTACTAACAAGAGGACAAAAATAATAGGACTAGGTGATCTTGAAGTCTTCTGCTTCGTATATACCACCCCTAATGTGAAACCTGGATCATGTCATCAATATGCAAACACAAACAAATGGTATTCAGCTGATTTTACCCGTTATGTTTTGATAGGAATCAATCGAAAAGCACTGCACTTGCTTATTCTGGAATTATCGTCCTTAACTTATTCTCTTTTGGACGGTTTTTCCTAGGAATGCGTCGTGCTGATGTTTTATTGGGGAGTTTGAAACAAATCAAAGAAATATAATCAAACCAATTTCCATGTTATCTTACACGCTATTTCATAGTTAACACATTGTCACACAGTAACGTTGCAAAAGGATTCTTCAATAGTGTATAAGACACAGTATATTGATAACACACGATTGAATAGCATAGCAATGATATATCACAATGAATATCTACTACCGGTGTCACGAGGTTACTTGTAGTACGATGACAGATCGGCTTTCTTTGTCTTTACTGCCTTTCATATCTTTCTATATGATGCATCATGTACAAGTGTTTACCGGATGTCATAGATGGTTAAACGAGTGTCTATTGTTCACTTTCGCCGGAACCGGAAATGATAGAATCCGGTCATTTTACTACTGGTATATACGTTCAAAAGTCAAAAGTTCATTCATCCTAGATACTGTAAGTCCAGATTCCCGCTATTTTCGGTCTCATGCTTAACTTGGAAGTATACCATTCAAAATTTAAATACATGTTAGTTTTTATTATTTATATGTAATTAAACTTGTCATATACTTCGAACTCGATTCTTTTTGATTGTTTATTTCGTACGATTTTTTAAATCATTTCCATACGTTTGTTCGGAGACTAAGGGAACGTGGGAATTGAATGCATTACTTGTATATGCATTTGCCTCTGTCTTGCATGCTAAATTGCTTAATTAAACGTTTCCCTGAATCCTACTGTTTACGTCTAAGTTGTTTAATTTTTCATTGGGCGTTTTATATGGGAATAGGACTGGCTTTCTTTCTTTCACTTCTCTGAGGGTTTATTCAAAATGATAAATGTCGCTCAAAAGTCGATAATAAAGCTTTTCTTGTGTTTGCAGAAACATTAATATTGACATAATCTTTCCTGTCAATACAAAACATTATGCACAGCTGTTGTAGACATTATAATGGCAAGGTCACCGAGACCATATGTGACAACAAAACAAAAGTGTTACACGTATCATTATATCGTTAAAGATGTTAATTTATGATGTTAAATGTCGTTAGTCAGAAAACACGTGTTAAGTTAAAAAGAAAGAAAAAAATCAATAGTAACTCTGGTGCATAATGGTAATACGAAAACACAACGCCATGAGTAGAAGACACACTATATATCTAGCACACACGCAGGCATACACACATAGGGAGATACAAGCCAGGTGGCATAGGACTGGTAGTTAGCGCCTGATTGGGCAGCTCCTGCTAAATCCTCAAAAATATATATATTAATGTATATGCTAATTGTATTGTTTGTATAAATTGTATGCATATGTACTGTAAAGCGCTTTAGAGTGGCTTAGTGTAGCTAGATAGGGCGCTATATCAAATGTTGTTTATTATTTATTATTTTAGAAGAAATACTAAAACCGAAGGAATAACTATAAAAAATTATAATCTGTGTTGTTAATAGATAGATTAACGTAACACACACACACATAGAGGGGATATAACCTTTACAGTAGTAGAGCAAGTATGGCAAAAACTAGCTTACAGTGCGTCATACAGCTGTTTGGTTCTACTAAATGGCCGTATTTTCGAATATTTTTCTATGGATAATAATATTAATAATAAAAAAAGACGTTTTACCTCATGCATTTAAATCGACTTTACTTGTCGAGAATATATTCCTGCTGTTTTGTTGTAGTCCTACTTTAAACAATTTGCGACAATGTACAGAATTTATCTATAAAGGCTTTGCCTTCAATTCGAACTTAGTATTCATTCTACAATATTTGCATGTAAAGACTTGTTGAAACCATCCCGTGTTCTTTTTATTGCCATGTCAAGCCCTTTTTACCGCATACAAATGAGACAAATTGTTGTTTTTTTTTCAATTGAAAAGGTATATCTATTCAAATAATTGTACAATGACCTCATAAATTCTGAACAATACCTTACAGTGAAGACCAGTCTTGAACAAATTCTTAACAACACTTTTTTCTGTGAAGACTTGAATAAAAAAAACAATGTTTTTGTTATAAGAGATAACAATTGTCTGCGGTATTTTTTGTATCTTAAAACAGGATATACCGTAAAAGAGTCGGGCATCTGTCTCAGACAGACATCCCGACGGCAATAACCTCCTTATAACAATAAGCGAAAAACAGAAGAACACAAAAAGCTCTGTACTTAAAACATACAAATGACAACTAAAAAGTGTTTCACGATAGATTTGTGTCCCCAAGTCGTAGTGTTGTATACAGGTATTGTAAGAAATGTCGTCTGCTTCGCTATCGGAACTTTTGTTAGACGTTGAAGACCTTTTTGGAACACATCTTTTGAAGCTGTAATTGGAGTAAAAGCATTTGGATTTTTGAATGGGCTTTGTTAGAGTTTAGAAACTTTGTTTTTGAAATTTATTTCACTTGAAGAACTCAGGCAAGACAAAGAACTATGAAAATGGATAGTTTATTGTAAATGGAACTGAACATAAATGAACGGACTTTTATACAAAATCTAGCAAAAGTTCCTGTTTGACACCGTCTAAGCATTGGACAGTAACGAAATTCCATCATGATGCATGTAGTCGCTTATTTAAATAATGAAATGGTATATAACGAATTTGTTTGTCTTCCCGACAAGGCACGTTAAAAGCTTTTGAAGTAACACATGTTTATACATGTAAATAAAAGACCTGTGCAGTAAGTAGCACAATGACCCCTCTCATCCAGTTTCAATACCTTAACTATTTCACCCCTGCAATTTCGTAATGAACTTTTTCATCCTCTGAAGTGGAGGAGTTTAACTGTGTCTTCAGGGGTGAATGAGTTGACTCATACAAAAAATCACGAAATTGCTCCTTTCATCATGTACTAATACCTGACAAAAAACATACATAGTACCACTTCTATTATGAATGGACAAATATGATACATCTGCATATCTTAACAGACCTATTAATTTGCAAATATCTTTAAATTATAGTTTAAATTAGTCAACCGGCCTCAGTGTCCCAGGCGAAAGCTTCTTTGGTCCAAAGACGCCATAATTTAATAGTTTCCTCGTGAACTTGGCATTTTACAAGTAGGTATCTAGGACCTCATTGATGAGAATGTTTAAAATCAAAGCTCAAGCGCTTTTGTAGGATTTTTACGTCCCCCTGTACATATATCTTTTAATTTAACGATGATTCATAACATGAACATAATTGTAAACTTGGCCAGAAATGATTCTATAAATACACTGCATATAAGCATTATCTGTCTATGGTTGTTTGTCGATTGTTTTACCTGGCGTCTTCATCGCGATGTTTAAAGTTAAGTAATGCCGTGGTAGGCTTCTTATGGCCTTGAATAAACTGTATATTAATGTAACGTCCATCTTTAAGGATGAAAGGTGGTAGACTTTGCTCGGGATTTTGGTTTGTCCCTGTGGTTTACCGTACACTTGATAGTTACACAGCAACGCTATCGTTTGAGTAGCGGCAAGGTCTAGAATATGCACGTGTTGCTCATTATTAATTTAAAATTCAAAAATACTTCTCTTACGCTTGAAATTAATGTACTTAAGTGGTTTTACCTCCCTCGATTTCAACAGTAGTTCAGATCAATGCGGCTATCTACATGTTCGGTCCTCGATACGTCCAAGAAGGAAAAAAACAGCTATATGATTCAAAATACATTATTTTGGCAAATTGTATCTTTTTCAAAATATTAAACATATGGCCTGTAATCGGCTTTGTGTCTCATATTCGCCTCACATATATTCTTGTTTAATTTAGTTTGCGTCCTAGTCGAGACGTTCTTAAAATATTTGCATGATCTAAATATGATGGTGTAAATTGGTTAGACCGATTAGCACTTCATATATAATGTCTGGTTGCATTTGGCTTTTTAAATTAAAACAAAATTGTAAGATGACCATCCATCGTCTTTGATGTAAATTGAACATGCATTCCTCTGCATACTGTCTTCGCATTATTCAAAAAACGATATCTTCACCTAGTTATCTAGCCTTATTTACGCTTGAGATCGAGCATATATGTATTTTAATTATAATCATCTTTTAAATTAACTACATATCTATCTTAAAGTTAAACATATTTATGTTATAGTTCTAATAGAAATCCAACAGCGCAAGCTCCAGTTAATGAACTTTACGTTTTGAAATATATGAGCCATCTAATTATGAAAAGATAGGCGAGAGACTGTTATATAATATGGTCTGCCTATTGACATTTAAGGGAGAGGGAGAGGAATCATGTAAATATAAAGTTCACTATAAATAAACTTTCAAATGACGTGAATTCACTGTTGTTGTCCTTTAAATTTCTTTCTTTGGTCACCAGGACAACAAAAACACCGGACTCTGTTAAATCTAACCGAACTGCAGGATCAACATTTAAAAAACGACAAACGGTAATCAAACTGTATTCAAAGGCACCTCAATAACGATCCTAGCATTCCATACACATGCCAAAGATTGCGTCTGTATCCTCGTCAGTTTTAATTTCACAAAACATGCTTCTCATGCGTCTTTAATAACATTCTATTTTTTTTGATAGACAATACCCATTGTAAGCGCCGAGGAACGAAATGTTCTGGTACGTACAATGTATACTGGTTTGATTGATCATATCTGATGATTCTCTAAACCTAATTTCATTTTGTTCACATTAGTATAATACTTTTTTAAAGAGCAAGTTAAAAGCAGTTGGATATGTTTATATATAATAATAACACTTAAGCGTTAATTAATTTATAAAATGCATTAAAACACAATAATTAAGGCATCATGGTAATGTATTGATGCAGCTTCACGAAACTTTATTTACATTTTAATATGTAAATAAAAAAGGCGTCTTCCGCAGTAATACAGAATACGCATGCGCATAAAGCATGTATGTTTGCATTTTTACAGCGATACACACATGTTTATTTTGGCGCCTAATGACAACATATACGCTAATGGGGGCTAATATAATTGGGCTAATTAGTGAATAACATTAACTTTGCGGTAGCAAACAAGCCATTTCCGACAAACTCGGCTATCACATCCTGCTTACCTAGATTCAATTTCAGACTCTAATCATTCATGTGCGGAATTTAACACCTACTGACTGTTTGCTGTTTTATCTGCAAACACACGTTATATTTAAGTGATGAGGTTGGTGTTTAAGCATTACGAAATGAAAACATGTTTTATTGACACAAACGTCAAAAGTATTACCGCGAGCTGTCAATTCAGTGATAACGACTGATACATGGTCTTGTAACATGATAGGTTATCGCCTTTACGACTGCATCCGTGTTTATATCAATACATTATTAACTTTCCTCCTTACACGTAATAATATAAATCTGCATTACAATATAAATAGCTACATCAATATAGTACTAGAATAGCTACATCAATGTGGTACTAAAATAGCTACATCAATGTATTACTGAAATAGCTACATCAATATTGTACTAAAATAGCTACATCAATGTAGTACTAAAATAGCTACATCAATATTGTTCTAAAATAGCTACATTAATGTGATACTAAAATAGCTACATCAACGTAGTACAAAAATAGCTACATGAATGTAGTATTAAAATAGCTACATCAATGTGGTACAAAAATAGCTACATCAATACTAAAATAGCTACATCAATGTAGTACTAAAATAGCTACATCAATACTAAAATAGCTACATCAATACTAAAATAGCTACATCAATGTAGTACTAAAATAGCTACATCAATATTGTACTAAAATAGCTACATCAATGTAGTACTAAAGTAGCTACATCAATGTTGTACTAAAACAGCTACATTAATGTGGTACTAAAATAGCTACGTCAATGTAGTACTAAAATAGCTACATCAATGTGGTACTAAAATAGCTACATTAATGTAGTACTAAAATAGCTACATCAATGTTGTACTAAAATAGTTACATTAATGTGATACTAAAACAGCTACGTCAATGTAGTACTAAAATAGCTACATCAATGTAGTACTCTTCTGAACATGTCTATAAAACCTTCTTAAAAAAGAAACAAAGGATTTAATGGCTGATACAACTTCATCAGGGTGACTTTAACTTCTTAAACTTGTAATACAGCTTCATCTCAGTTTAACGCCAATGATGTTTAACATTCATTATGTTTTAATTGAGGATTACTTTCGAAAGTTTTGTTAACCTCATTCAAAATATGCATTATAAGCATGCATGTATCTATATAAATTGTATCTGGAAATGTATGCATTGACAATAATAGTGTTTCTAGCATTCAGATCGATTCATTCATTCACTTTAAGACAAAAAATTATCCTATTGATAATCGTCAGTAATAGAGGAAGAAATAAGGGTAATTCAACATTATGCTAGGTTCGGTTGTAAGATGGGTACAATAATGGAGATAAATCACAACATTTGTCCCGATGTTGTTTACAGAATAATGACGAATTGATATGATTAACAACATTCCAGAGAAGATAACGACTGCCTATAGACACATCTGGGCATCATTAAGTGTTAAAGACATGACGTCACGTTTGATGCGACATCTTTAACGTCGCTGATTGGATAATGACTTGTCTAGTCTCAGCGTTGCCATGGTGAATGCTAGTTATAAGAAACGAACTGTCCAAATAAATGGCACAATAAGAGCGGGACATTCTTATTAAAAAAAATTGTTACATGGTTAATAACAAGGAAGGTAGTATTAAGGATAAGATAATTACATGTTTTGCTTTCGTTAGTGTAAGTAGGTATCGGATCAAAACATCGTGCACGGAATTGTAGAAATATTTGTGTATGGAGTGAAAGAGTGAAGGAAAAACAGTTGCAAACTGATGAGACACAAACATTAGTTTTTGTTTTTATATCATCTTTTAAACAGCTCAGGTAATCAAATGAGGTACGATCATGTGCTCAATGCATGCGTGTATGTATGATGGAGGCATGATATCTATTGTCATTATTCTGCAGACAATTTTAGAAAAAAAGGAAAGAAGACTGATACACAAATAGATTATATATATAGAGATCAGGGAGAAAATATAGATATTTAATAGGATAAACACAACAGGAGATGGGAAAAAAACGTTTGCATATTAAGACATGCATAGAAGCGTTATTTATGTATTGCAATGCTTTTTTTTACATATTGTGCTTTAGTTAATAACTCCTGAATTATCCCTTAATCTCCTTCGAAGACCAAATTGCATGCTATCTGCTATTCAGCATTGTATTAACGGCTCATTGTTACAACATTCTAAAAGTACTTCAATGATGAGCATTGTGATAAAAACAATTATGTTGCTATTGATTTCAAGGCAAACCTTGACTTTCCTTAAATGAAGGTCGTACAGAGCATAATGATAAATAACTGGTAAACAAGAATTCATGTCAAAACTAACACGGGATAGCAAAGCAATGTACAATTGCATACAAAAACAGCTTAGTGATGGTATCTAATCGAAGACAATGTTTGCAGTAGACATAGATAAACACAACAGACATCAGAAGATGCTCCTACTTATAATACAACTGGCCCAAATATTGTGCTTGATGCATTGGACATGGTATTTAAGTAAGTTAGCACTCTGAAGTCGATGTTTGATCCTGGCTATCACAAGAAGGTAAATTGACCTACATATCATGCCTCCATCATGCATACACGCATGCATTTTGTTATATATCTCCGTCCCTGTTGTCAATTTGCAAATTATACTCAGTCTTATCTATTTGCTTTTTCATTCCTAAACGTACTTTGGTTTCCTGACTTGTGTGCTCAATGTCTCTACAGATATGAATTATTGTAATTTCTACCTATCCCGAGTTTTCTATTCATTTCTGGTTATAGTTTTATGTAAAACGAAGACCGTCTGTCTGATGTATATTCAAGATGAGTATACTATAGAAGTCTCAATGCTAAATACGTTTTACGATAAATACATTGTGTCTTTAACATTCCCACCGGTACTTCGCTTTTTTATTCAAATCTTAACGGCCCACGGTAGAATAAGACACAGAACGTATGTCTTTGCATTTATGTATGATATCTAAATGACTTTATGGTGTAGATCAGGTCACGTGATCTTCTATGTTCTGCAATCATATCAGTGGGTACGTATTATCGTGTTACATCTGTGATACTAAAATCTCGCTGAATCGCGCAGAATCTCGTATCATCTGATCAAATTGTTTTTCCCATATCGAAGGTTCAGAGTATTGATATCCTCACGGCTTTTGAATTATTCTGGTGTTCCACAGAGAGTAGCGTTCGTAACAATGTGTGCCATTCACAGCTTGCTTAAGGTTCCCCGTACCAATGCCAAAAAATGAAACCATTTTGAAAAGAAAGTATACGTTGCAGAACCTTAATGAAAACATTATGGAAAAGAAATTAACAAAATACGGTCAACGAACGTGTCATGAATATAACATATTCTGACCGGGATTCGAACCCGGGACTTACCTTGACAACGAAAGTGCATGAGTCCAAATATACTACAGTTACAAACAAACGGAAAATAAGAAGAGGTAACTGTTTAAAGGGAAAACGGCAGTGCAGTGGGACAGGGATCCTTAAACGTCATAAACTGTGACGTAAGCATCTGAATTACAAACACTATTTAATAACAACGTGAGTTCTCTTCGGTCAACCTGTCTCTACCGGAAGTAAGGTTTATAGAACATCTCTCATGCCCCTTGATGAACATTTCATTTGGTCAATTGTTAATTATTTAGGTTTGTTGAGGAGAATATTTTGATGTCATGAATTTCAGAAAGAAGTACAGGTCAAATCAATGATATGGGCATCATTTTGCAGGTCCATTTAATCACAAATTTAAAGTACTTAAAGTGTATACAGTTCAATTAATCACCTTCCTCGTACCACTGTTAACAACTGTAACGATATGTTGAAAATAGTTTTCTTGCATGACTGTGGTTTTAACTAATCATTTCCGAAAAGAAAACCATACCTTGGGGGACTTCAAATGAAATAATAAAGAAGAAACAATCTTAGTAATCACCTTCGATGTGCTATCATCACTGTTTTTACCGTTGACATTCAACTCTTTGATGTATATGGACAGTATATCGATGTTTATTCTGCAGTTGTGTGCAACTGTGTGTTGTTTTAATACAGTAAGGCGTAATGATTAACTATTCTTCTTATAAAAATGTTAAAATTTTACTGCCAAAACGTTCCTCTGTTGTTGTAGAAACCTTGCCTTGTTTTTCTGGACAAAATTATATAATATTGAAATTTTCCGAAACCTTTTATTGTCACTCCAACAGTAAACACACCATGAAATCGCAAAACTGCAATATCGCGTTCGTCTTGGATAACACTCTGAGGCCATAGCAGGTCAACGAATCCGTCGAATGTCATAGGGGCATTCAGCCAATGCTGGATGTCATATGCCTGTCCATTGTAATATCATATTTCTGATGGATTCCTGTAAGCAATACAGACAGGGTGGTTCACAGGTCATTCACGAACGCTGCAGTGTGATTGGATAATGATATCACGTGATATCAAGCTATGTATCGGCTCCCCTGTATCTATTGTTTTAGTCTAATCATGCAGACATCGATGCCTATATTGCCCTTGCTTTTTCGACGTTTTGTGACATTTCGCTTTAATTTAGGGTTTCGAGAATCGCAGGTTGATGAACAAACACTATTTGCAAGATAAATGGTCGATATCGTGATCTCATTTGGTTATTGCCTTGTCTTATGTGAAGTTCGTTGTTCTTGATTATACCCATTAGTTTGCTTTGATAATTCGTTGTCACTACCCTATTTCTTTCTTTGAGTACATAGCATTACTTAAATTTGACCTACTATATTTACACGGTGGGTGTAGATTTACATGGTGGTTGTCGCCAATGAAGTAGAAAACGATTCCTCCCTTCTTTGTTCATGTGTTGCCCTATTGTTATCAATTCTGAATTCAGAAAAAAAAATGAACATAATAAAGTATTCCCATTTTTAAAACTGTCATCATGTCAGTTTCAAAAACATGTAAAGTAAATTTGAGTGATACTTGTTTCGTTCATCTATGCTAGAAATGAATGTGTATTTACTGGAAGTGTGTAAACTTTACCCCACGCGTTCCACCTGATGTATTTTGTGGAGAAAACTTCTTTATTTATCAAGATTTTAAAATACAAGGAAACTCAATTGAAAGAAATATTAAAAAGATATTAATGTTGAACATTCTTAGAGATAAACCGCAGTAACGTCAAAAGAGAACATATTAAAATTGCCATATACTTCAGGGTGATCGAAAAGCTTGGAACACTTCCCGATATCACAAGCTGTCTGTGTAACAAGACATATGCAGATTTCTTGACGGTATACATACTTTAATATGGACATATTATATTTGTCCTTAGTGAACAATAAAATATGACATCAATGGGGATTAGACCCATCGACCACGTCTTTTGTAAAGTATATTGAACACACAGCAGAACAATGGGTGTCTACGTCCTGTCATTGTGCTGTTAATATTTAAGAGGTTTGCTAGGAGGTCAATTTCAAGACAGACCTTTGCTATTCCTCGTTCTGTGCTCGTCCATACTGGCTGACCGTTCTACCGTGATTGGTCAATAACGGCGATCAGTATCCCTTGCGTCTCTCAATAGAATACACACACAGGGTCACAGCATCGTTAATAAGATATTTGTTTCCTCTACGATTTCAGTAATTGGCCAACGGCATGACCAGTTCAAACGCACATGCTTGTCAAAAGTCATCGATGTGTCATTGAGTTTTATTTTCAATACAACTGTATTGTCAAAGTAGTATGGCAGATTTTCTTTAAAACAAGTCGAAATTACCAGCATGCTCTGTAAAATATATCCTTTGTGGCTTTTTGCACATTGTATAATTGGTGAGTGGTACATCCTGTTCAAACCAACATGCTGGTCAAAAATACCCAAACAATATGTTCCTTGAGTTTCATTTCAGTGCAGCTTAAAATCAGCGGTCAAAATGATTATATACATTACATTTACATTCAACCTCAATCAACAGAATTATCTGAGTACTTTACCATTGTCGATTAATATCATCTGCCATAATTATTTTGTCTTCTGTTCTTAAAATTCCAAAATAGTCGTAAAATGATATACTTCCTTGACTGTTTTGCTTATCTTTAAATATAAAAATCAGTCATCCCATATACCTGGATGTATGTGCTTGTTGAAGGACCATCAATACATTACTGAGTAATAGTGCCTGCGCGACGTCAATGATTGTTGAACATTGATTGCGGGTATTTTCGATAATTTCCATCCTATAGTTTTCATGAAAACGTCATCTACTTCAGTTAAATATATTTGCATGTTTGTTCTTCCTGTCACAAGCTCTGTAGAAATCACCGATATAGCCGAGAGTTCTGCTGCCTAACAGTAACGATAGTCCAGAACTAGTTAATAGATGAAGTGTTGAGCTTTTACTTCTGAATTCGTTGCGTTAGAGTAATTGATCTGTTTCATACATTACAATACTTCGCAAATACATTGTTCATTTTAATACACTGGGGTTAAGCTATTGCGTCTGAAGTCGCCCGTTCATATGTTCCCAAATATTACCAATGCTTCTTTCTGTCATGGTATATTCGGTCGTTTGAACACAGCGTGTTGAATTCGATTACTTCACGATCCATCATAGAGGCCTATACTAGCAATATCCAAGGTTGAAGATGTTGTATGCGTATAATTTACAAGCATCCAACTGGTCAAATTTGGTCAAAAACCTGTGATAACACTTAAACAATACCCTCTATCACAATTCAGATTTCTGAAACTTGAATCGCTCCATGGATCTGAAGACACCATTTACAAGAAATAAAAAGCAAAACAGATAATATCAAAACTTTACTTTGCCGATTATTAATTTCATCTGCAAAGGACAAGAGGTTGGCCTAGGCGGAAGTTTGACTAGGCGAAAGGAAAGTTTGACTGGGCGAAAGTTTGACTAGACGAATCAGTAAGATAAAGATACACATCAGACACACAGGTGATATCACCTTTACAATTTGGTAATAGATACAGTACATTTATACCAATAATTTAGTTCATTGTTCATCCAGCTGTTTTGTTCTAATAGGATTCATTGCTAATACAAAGGTCAACAGTTCTGGAAATCGAAGTTTGTATAAATACTTTTAATAGCAAGGAACTCGACAAACTTCAGGAATGGCATCACATGTATATATCATGAACAGTTAGGTTTAATACATGAGTAATGAGAACTTCGCCTCATATTTATGAAATTACCCACTTTTTCTTGTTGAGAACATGTTTAAGCAGTCTAGAGATAACACTGCTGTTTACTTACAGGACCATATCAAAATTAAAATCATCGACGGAAACATACAAACATATGCACTGATAACATCGGTCATAAAGTGACATCCATGGGAAGTAAGATTTTTTCTTATTTCTTAAAAGTAAATAACAAAAAAAACCATTTCATTTTATTCCCAGAATGCACTTATTCCAACCGCCCATTTCCACGTGAACAACCTGGTGGAGATTGTCATACATTTTGGAATTCCCTCAAATGTATCTACGTTTCGCTTTTTGTTATACGTATTAACGGGTGTTTCTGAACGTGTACTGTTTTATCTTTGTTGTGACATTTCAAAATACATGCAGAGGAAAAAGGTTCGCTTAAACAGTAATCATTTACATTAGCAAATCTGATTAGCACGTGTTCAGCCTCAGTAACACTATATCTGTCATCGTTGTCGATAATTTTAATATCTCCAGACATAACTGTTTACATGGATTTTATTAAAGTAAACAAATCACAGCCAAATATAGATTCCTATCATCTGAGCATGCAAACAGGCGAACATCCAGGATTGCTATTATTGACAGTTTTACAGACAGCAACTACTGCATTCCGTGTCTGAACGAGGTCGAAAGTAATTTTGTCTTTTACAACAGAAGGTTTGCAACGAAAAAATATCTTCAAATCGCGAAAAAAATCGATGGATCATGTAAAATGTGAAATAGATTATATCGGTATCACAAGTTGTGTATATGTTGTCGTCAAAGCTGTATCTATTTTGTTAACATTTTGTTGCTTTGAGTGTTATACATGTATGGGCTGCTTCCTTGTTATTCCGTCTTTGCGTATCGCAGAGTTATCTTCTCTTGGGAACAGGTATTGATTGTTACGTCATTGATTTGTGCGAGAAAATTACGTCGTTTTCTCAAAAATTGATGACGATACTCTCACAAACAAGTGACGTAACAATCAATACCTGCTCCCAAGGGAAGATAACTCTGCAATACGCAAAGACGGAATGGCTTAGTTCACATGATGTAAAGACGGATGTCATGAGAGACATCGTCGTAAAGAAAAAAAGAAAAAGAGCAGGAAACAAAACACGAAAAGACAGAACCCTAATGTAGCCATCTGGGGCAACAGATCTATTTCGGCTTCTTAAGTGTTCCCTTAATAGAACAAACCGTAAAAATACCCCGATTCGGCATGTTAGTCACCTCTGATCATACATGTAACATGAAACTTGAAATAGCTGGTCTGTTCTTTCCCCGAGCCTATAGGGATGTGATTTGTTCAGAACTATTCCAAACTATTCTGTTGTGTGATGCTTGTTAATATAAAAAAAATATATTCCTCTGTTGAATTTGCTAAAAATTTAACCCAAAAATCGCAAAGACTGCAAAGAATCCCCACCCTGTATACACAGTAGCTAGAAAGGTTAAGGAATAAAACAAAATTAAAATAAAACTCTGCTATTTCCGGCAGTATTGCCAATGCGTTGTTATTTATCAAAACAAACATGTGGTTCTATTACGTTGAATGGCGTTAGGATTTAAGGAGTAGATTGATTCCTACACCCTTTTCGCGGTTAGGAGCTTGACATGAGAAAACAAAATGTAAAAGATTTTCTCTGGGATTTACATCAAGGTCATACCAATGACAAGTCGTCAGAGTTTTGGACACCCGCTGTCTTCCCCGCGACAACTTCTGTCGATGGTTTTTAGCATCCTCTGTTTACATTCATGTTCGACCAAGGGTCGTCTACGAGCATATCTGGTTCGTGAAATTGCCATCTCAGCAATCTGACACTCGATGTCATTGCTAAGTTTCAGAGAACTACACGATACCTTCTTTGTGCAGCATTAGCAACTTGATATGTTGATATTTAATCTAAATACCGTATAAAGATGTAGAGCATTATTTGCATATTCCGGTCATTGATGAAGGCTGTATTCAAATACCACATCCAGGGAACACCATTAAACACGTGAATCCTATAGAAGGTGGTCGTTTGTTACAGGTTAAGTTAACGCTATTAACACAGGTGGTCTCTATAGAGGGTGACTTTCGAGGGGATTCGCTAATTTGAACTGAACCCCAGCCGTTTTTGTGACAGGCGTTTGTGCTTTCCACTGCGCCACTCGGTCACGAAAAAACAATTATGTTTATATGTAATAGGAAATAAGATTGATATGATAAGAATGCATACGCTTGAATCGTAGAAATAAAATATACCTCAGTGACACCTTTAACATCTGTATACAAGAGACATTCTAAGTCAGAAATATGTGTATCTTAAATGGTAAATTGAACAGAATTGTCCGTTCATTGACAGAATCCTTTGTTTAGACTTTTGTCGCTCTAATTATAAAATACATTTCAATTATGTAACATTTAATTTGTAAATCGCACGTTTAAATAAGGTATTCATTCAATAATACAGCCGTCCCGTATGGATACGCTCGGCGTTGAAACATGATTACCCATATATAGAAAACAGCTCTTAAGAAACGTAGACGGCTTTCTGATACTTTATCATCTGTTGAAAATGAAAACAAGTTAAATATATTCTAACGTCACCAATAGTCTTACAGATTTAACGCTATTACATTCATTACAAGAAAAAAGTATTTTTTTATATATATTTTTTATTCTTGAACAATAAATCAAGAGCTCATGGTACCAGTATGATGACGTTCAGTGCATTTAAACAAATGATTAATCATATATGATATTTATACCGGTCTTCGGATATAATTTATATTGTAAATTTTTGTTTCAAAAAAATATCAATTTCGTATGCAATCAAAAATATTCTCATAGAGTTTTTAGTTTGAACCAATGAAAGAAAACAAGAAATAAGGAAAGAACTTTCCTGGTGCAAACTACTGTGAATTCAAACATGTTCGTAGGGGTCCTAATTTCGTGGTTTTCCTAAAACGAAACACCTTTTAAGGAGTTTATGAGTTCATGGGTTACAAGTACCAGCTAAACGTATAATTGTTTTATGTCAAACCTGTAATTACTTCATGGTACAATGAGCTTGTCGCTGAAGAGTACCAACAAACTTAATTAGATTAAACCTCTTAGTTAGTGATTTCACAGTATAAGCATGCACTTTGTCGTGTAAAAGCAACAATCGGCTTTGGATGGTGATGAAATCTCATTACTAACATATCATATTGGTTGTTGGCTTATAGAAACATCATGTGGAAAAATGTCTAGGTTGGACATAGCAATTGATGGGGGGAAAAACCCAAATAGTTGTAGCTACTGCTTGATCCGAAAGGACTACAAATGTCTCCCGCATATTAGTAATACCGTTGTATCCCAAGGCAAATTGACACCTACCATTATTGTATTATTGCTGTACCCCATGAACAGTTGACACCTACCATTATTGTACTATTGCTGTACCCCATGAACAGTTGAAACCTACCATTATTGTACTATTGCTGTACCCCATGAACAGTTGAAACCTACCATTATTGTACTATTGCTGTACCCCATGAACAGTTGAAACCTACCATTATTGTACTATTGCTGTACCCCATGAACAGTTGAAACCTACCATTATTGTACTATTGCTGTACCCCATGAACAGTTGAAACCTACCATTATTGTACTATTGCTGTACCCCATGAACAGTTGAAACCTACCATTATTGTACTATTGCTGTACCCCATGAACAGTTGAAACCTACCATTATTGTACTATTGCTGTACCCCATGAACAGTTGAAACCTACCATTATTGTACTATTGCTGTACCCCATGAACAGTTGAAACCTACCATTATTGTACTATTGCTGTACCCCATGAACAGTTGAAACCTACCATTATTGTACTATTGCTGTACCCCATGAACAGTTGAAACCTACCATTATTGTACTATTGCTGTACCCCATGAACAGTTGAAACCTACCATTATTGTACTATTGCTGTACCCCATGAACAGTTGAAACCTACCATTATTGTACTATTGCTGTACCCCATGAACAGTTGAAACCTACCATTATTGTACTATTGCTGTACCCCATGAACAGTTGAAACCTACCATTATTGTACTATTGCTGTACCCCATGAACAGTTGAAACCTACCATTATTGTACTATTGCTGTACCCCATGAACAGTTGAAACCTACCATTATTGTACTATTGCTGTACCCCATGAACAGTTGAAACCTACCATTATTGTACTATTGCTGTACCCCATGAACAGTTGAAACCTACCATTATTGTACTATTGCTGTACCCCATGAACAGTTGAAACCTACCATTATTGTACTATTGCTGTACCCCATGAACAGTTGAAACCTACCATTATTGTACTATTGCTGTACCCCATGAACAGTTGAAACCTACCATTATTGTACTATTGCTGTACCCCATGAACAGTTGAAACCTACCATTATTGTACTATTGCTGTACCCCATGAACAGTTGAAACCTACCATTATTGTACTATTGCTGTACCCCATGAACAGTTGAAACCTACCATTATTGTACTATTGCTGTACCCCATGAACAGTTGAAACCTACCATTATTGTACTATTGCTGTACCCCATGAACAGTTGAAACCTACCATTATTGTACTATTGCTGTACCCCATGAACAGTTGAAACCTACCATTATTGTACTATTGCTGTACCCCATGAACAGTTGAAACCTACCATTATTGTACTATTGCTGTACCCCATGAACAGTTGAAACCTACCATTATTGTACTATTGCTGTACCCCATGAACAGTTGAAACCTACCATTATTGTACTATTGCTGTACCCCATGAACAGTTGAAACCTACCATTATTGTACTATTGCTGTACCCCATGAACAGTTGAAACCTACCATTATTGTACTATTGCTGTACCCCATGAACAGTTGAAACCTACCATTATTGTACTATTGCTGTACCCCATGAACAGTTGAAACCTACCATTATTGTACTATTGCTGTACCCCATGAACAGTTGAAACCTACCATTATTGTACTATTGCTGTACCCCATGAACAGTTGAAACCTACCATTATTGTACTATTGCTGTACCCCATGAACAGTTGAAACCTACCATTATTGTACTATTGCTGTACCCCATGAACAGTTGAAACCTACCATTATTGTACTATTGCTGTACCCCATGAACAGTTGAAACCTACCATTATTGTACTATTGCTGTACCCCATGAACAGTTGAAACCTACCATTATTGTACTATTGCTGTACCCCATGAACAGTTGAAACCTACCATTATTGTACTATTGCTGTACCCCATGAACAGTTGAAACCTACCATTATTGTACTATTGCTGTACCCCATGAACAGTTGAAACCTACCATTATTGTACTATTGCTGTACCCCATGAACAGTTGAAACCTACCATTATTGTACTATTGCTGTACCCCATGAACAGTTGAAACCTACCATTATTGTACTATTGCTGTACCCCATGAACAGTTGAAACCTACCATTATTGTACTATTGCTGTACCCCATGAACAGTTGAAACCTACCATTATTGTACTATTGCTGTACCCCATGAACAGTTGAAACCTACCATTATTGTACTATTGCTGTACCCCATGAACAGTTGAAACCTACCATTATTGTACTATTGCTGTACCCCATGAACAGTTGAAACCTACCATTATTGTACTATTGCTGTACCCCATGAACAGTTGACACCTACCATTATTGTACTATTGCTGTACCCCATGAACAGTTGAAACCTACCATTATTGTACTATTGCTGTACCCCATGAACAGTTGACACCTACCATTATTGTACTATTGCTGTACCCCATGAACAGTTGAAACTTTCTATTATTGGTATAGATGTACACTATGAACAGTTGAAACCTATTATTATTGATGCTTAGGTATATCATGAACAGTTAAAACATTTTATTATTGATACTGCTGTACCCTATGATCAGTTGAAACCTACCATTGTTAATACCTAAGTACCCAAGACAGTTGCAATCGACCCTCATTGATACTGCTGTATCCACGAACAGTTGCAGCCTGCCCTTATTGATAATGCTGTATCCCATGAACAGTTTAAACCTTCTTTTATTGATATTGCTGAACATTATGAACAGTTGATACCTACCATTATTAATACTGATGTACCCTATGATCAGTTGAAACCATCTATTATCGATACTGCTGTAACATATGAACAGTTAAAACATACCATTATTGATAATGCTGTACCCTATGAACAGTTGAACCCTACCCTCATTGATAGTGCTGTACCCATGAACAGTCAAAACCTTCCATTATAGATAACGCTTTTCCAACTGCACTGTAATCTCTGTGTTTTTAATAAATCTGAGAACTACATCGATTTATAACTAGAAGTCAACACCAAATCACCAGAAGACGTATTAAAACTAATCGCGTGTTTTGTTTTGTCCCTCATCTTTTTACTGAAACATTTTTGGAGCACTTACAATGATTTCCCTCAAGACTCAAAATGACTTTGATATACCTAATCTTAACTTATTTGAAGTTAAGGCCATCATGAAATTGGATAATAAGATCCTCGTCATTTCTGAAACATTTGCAAATGTCATCTTTATAATGACGAAATATTGCGTCAGATTTCACGGTTTTATATTCATTTACACAGGTAAAAGAACAAATCGATCTTTCTCTGTAGCTAGGGGAAAGACAGCGATCATATGTCTTTTTTCATTCTACGTCTCCATATCGCTATTGATAGGAAAACCTACCGGTATGCTCTGTCGATTTTAGAAGAAATTCTACTTTTAATATGGCATCTTCTTAAACGTCTATATTTGGTTTGTCCCCCTCGAATGGTAGCCCGTAATAGCCATGAGGTCCTTTTTTACTCTGGACAATCCCACATAGGGCGAAAAGGAATAGTTAATAGAAAATCGGAATTAAGGACGGTGCTTTTGTCAGGAAAACCTTAGGAAGTTCCGGGGAATGGGGAGAAGCATATTGGAAACCCTATTAACTCCGGAGAATGAAGCCCGGAATCGCGCCATGCATTATACACTCAATAAGATGAGATATAAAAAGCAGCATTCGTTCCTAAAGGAAATGTCTGATTATTTTTCAATCTTCTGTAATGGTTTAGATATTCATTTTGGCGAGTGTCTAATCATGTTGGCAGTGCGGTGTCTGACTACAGTCATCTTAGGTTGTTGGTGTTGTCGCCTTGTTGTGTTGTCTCGCCTTGTTGTGTTGTCGCCTTGTTGTGTTATCTCGCCTTGTTGTGTTGTCGCCTTGTTGTGTTGTCGCCTTGTGTTGTCGCCTTGTTGTGTTGTCGCCTTGTTGAGTTGTCGCTATGTCGCATTATGAACCACGACATCGAGATATGTTATTTACTAAATCTAGAGTTGTAGCGGTTTTAAGCAGCGACAAAAGACAAAGGAGATGGCCGTTATCAGTCAGTGTACGTCAGTTTATACATGTATTCTTTTATTTTTGTCATATATCTAATAAGTATACATAAGCATAAGTCGGTGGTCGGGTGGTGCAGTGGATAGCGCACTTGCATTTCACCAAGGTGGCCGTGGTTCGATTCACCGATCGGACGTGGAAAGGTGTGGGGTCCCCTGCCCGACAACGTGTTTTTTTTTTTTCNAACAAAAGTGATTAATATAAGTTGAATAACTTGTTTCATAATTGTTGTAAAATAAATAAAGTTTATATTTAAATAATTATACATACATGTATAAGATGATTTGTTTTATTTGCCATTTTGTTTTGCTGTTTTGATTTTTTTATTATATATATATCTATAAGTACATACACGTGAACATTTTAAGTTTTCTGTTGTTGAAAATACGGTCGTGCACAATGTGAAAGAAAAGTAAGACAAGCTGTTAAGATCAGACATGAAAGTTGATTGCCAGGAGCTAAAGAGTCGATGCAAAGGATGAGTACAGAAAAAAGTAAAGCAAAAAGAAAGACATCAGGCAACCTTTGTGTTCTGAATAGCAAGAATGTCCCGACTACATGTCATCTCCATACTGATCTCTCCTGTCTGATCCTCGAGGGTACGTGTATACGAGATATAGAGTACATGCTTGAATATGTATCATACTGTATAATTGTCTATTTTCGCGGGCCTAATATTTTGTGATTGTCCCGATCAGGACTAGAGTGAAGGGATTAAGTTTCGCTCATTATGGCCAGTTAAAACAATTATCCCCGAATCTTTTTTATTCGAGATTCTTGACATGATTCCTTTAATTGTTTATTTAAGATTTACTGGAGGTTTTAAAAGTCCATTGAAGAAACAATCGTAATTATATAAGTGTGAAAAGTAAATGACGATATACATAAATGATTGGTCGTCCAATCAAATTAAATATAATTGAAATCATTATATTTCTTAATCACCGTCTACAAGGAATAACATGCTACCACCAGACTCGCATATATACATGTACATGTAGTTTTCGCTCTGTTGTATGTGTGAAATACCAGGTTTGAAGGTTCGACACTTGTGTTAGGTTGTTAAATACAATATTAACGGAAGGCGTGGAGTTGTATGCTTGACTAATGGTTTACATCATTGGCAGCAGTAGAAGTGCAGTTTACGTAAGTGGTTTTATAAAATTCTAAGTGGGTTGTGCTGATGTAGCACGCGATGTTTTGACGCTGGTGTACGTAACGATGACACTGAACTAGTGCCTGTCATATCTCACACAATTTATGTTGTGTTGACACTCAATTCAAACAGGAACACATCTATTTAACCATCAATCTTCCGAAAAAGTAAACATGTCTTCCTTGGTTTTTCGTGTACTTCGAATACACATGTTAATTAGCTCGCGTGTTTTGCTTTAACGAACGTGTCAAATTTCGTCACTGCTAGTAGGTTAACAATGAATACGTCTTTGCACTATATTGGAAAATTGTAAATATAAATGGATATATGTGCACTGGTACGTAACAAGTACGCTGTCATTCAATTATTGAGAGTATTGTTGTCGCTAGTCAACTTTAAACTTTTTCGTTCGAACACGTGTGACATGATGTCTTGATGAAGTCATATGTGAGTGACGTAACATTTGTGTGACGTAATAAAGGTGTAAAAGCAAATCTTTATGACGTCATACATGCGTAACATCTGTGTAACCAAACATGATTAACAACATCAGTAAAATATAAGCACATATTTATGTTTTGTTTTACAATACATAATGACAATACAGAGGTGGCATTAGTAATATAGTGTCAATGGGGAGTTTGATAAATGTAATTACATATATAATTCGCGTTCCTGGGATAAACACATGAAATCAGTATTGTGTAATCTGACATAACTTCCATTGAAGGTCTACAATTAGTCCGCTAGATTGCAAGACAACTTAATGTAATTGTTCTGTGTTATCGGATGAAAGGAAAGAGTATATACAGAAACTGACCATCTGCTGCAATTTAAAACACACGAGTTTTGTAGTTTTCTTCCTCTATCTTACCCATTTGTTTCCAACAGTGTCTGCTTCGTCACCCCTGTTTGGCCTAAGTCAGAATCTTATAAATGGATTTGATTTCATAAATATCTCGTTTTTCCATGTCACGCAAGGTCAGTGCGATGTCACTGTATAATGACCCTTAGTGAATCTGAAAGTGTTCCTTCATTTGTGAACATTAATGTTAGGTGTTATAAGCGGCATTAATTCCTAAACGCTAAGCTGCAGAAAACTGGCAAATATTCATTCAATCAATAGGTGTTCCCTCATCAATGGACAGCATTGTTACACGATACCAGCTAGACTAATTCCTAAACGCTAAACAAAGAAAACTGCCAAATATTCATTCAAAAGTATGTGTCATCTAAAAAGATGCTAAATAATGTCAGACACTCGGACGATAAATAAGATCAATCCGCAGAAGAAAACAATCTCTTATTTCCGAATATATGTCATTCGTACCATGACCTCAATGATTTCATGCTGTGGGGATTACACAGACACCTAAGAGAGTATAATCTCGAACCAAATGTCATTACTCTCGAACCAAAGTATAATGGATACGTCTGTGTTGAAAACACATCCATTTAGGGAATGTTAAGCTGGTCCCCGATCATCGTGGGTTCTAGACGTTTGTATCACGTACGGCCTTGGTACGAGGTGGCCGATTACTGCGTCAGATAGGTCTGATATGTATTCTATGACAAATATCCTCAAACCAAACGTGAACTGTATACTAATAATTATGTGGCTACTTGTGGTCTCATTTTGTTATGTTTTACACCAAATAGTTTAAACGTTTTGGGTGTTTTTGTCGGAGACGAATTCCATAAGAAAGCTAAAGTACATGTATTACAATTTCATTAGTGTCGGCTGTGTCAACCTTAACTCTAACACGAAGATGCGTTATTGCTTCATCTTGAGATGGACGTCAAAGTTGTTTCAATCCTCTTTCTCCCCCTTATTGTACCTGGCATATCTGAAATGTATTGTCAATAGCGAACATGCAATAGTATCAGAAACTAATCTTCGAGAGAATCGTTCTAAATATAGTTTGACTTTTTGGAAAGTCATGCAGTCTTATGGGTAGATCAATGAATAATTGCACCAATAACTCTGGGTTCGAACACGAACGGAAAACTCTCTCCGTTTACTATTACAATAGATTAACAAAACATAAAATATGATAGATAAATCAACTGCTGTCCCGTTTGAATCTTGCGATGAATGGCTTGTTTCTCTCTTTTTCCTGTACTAAAAACCGTGCATGACTGCTAATGGTTTGTAAATTGCTCGCCAACTTTCTGGGTCAAAGTTGTCATTGTCTATTAGTAAAAACTGATATGACTAACAGTCTTTTGAATTATTATGACCTTTTCGAAAATATATTGTACCAATACTTCTTGTTCAAATAACTTCATGGGCAGTAAATCAATATCTTCACTCATTTTAACAAAAAAAATAAACAAACCAAAATATATTTGTTCATTTATGTAAACCTATTTCGAGACATAGATGGCGTTTGCATTGTAGTCGTTGTTTCCACGTTTGATGTCTATGATTATAGAAAATCGAGAAAATGATGACGGGTTTGGTATTTTATTCGGATGAATAAGCTTCAAAGAAGTCTTGACAATATTTCCTTGTAACTGCAACACAAGAATACACTCCGCCATATAACGGAGTCTAAATTGTTGGTCACGTGACCTGTTAGAAGGATATCCCAGCTCCTCTATCCGGCAAATCATCCAGTAATTAGGACTGATTGATTTGATATTTCAGTTCTAGAGAGATATTGTGAGGCCTAATCAGTATGTGTAGGAACAGGAAGTGCTTGGGAGAGACTAATTTACGTAGAGAGAAGAAGTCCGTCAGGTTTTATCCGGAGGATTATCCATTAATTTGACTGACCAAGCCCCAGTAATGTAAAAGGCCAGTTTAAACCGGCTAGTAATGATATGGCGATGTGTGCTAAAGTGAAGAGCAAGTTACATTATGACGGAGTCCAATAATTCTTGATCAAAGATCCCTTTTTACCGATCGATAAATTTCCCGTTTTAGCCAAACCATTCCTATTTGAAGTTTCCATGTTTATTCAAAAAAACATCTTCATCCGTGATTGAGTTAATATAACCCCATGTGTTTCCGAGGTTATCACTGCGGGGACATTTGCTCAATAACACATTATTTGCATTAGAATGGATTAAGGCTTGCAGAGGTGAACTTTTTTTCAGAGCATGTCAACTTTTCTAATTGCAGTAAAAGCATGTTTGAATAATAGCTCTTAACATGCTGATGTTTTTTCGTACGTCGATATCTTTCCACCTCCAAAATAGATCTACATCTATCTATAGTAGGGAAAAGCCCCTTAAACTCTTCAAAAACTTTTTGTACATGACATTCACTCGACTCCGATCATTAAAATAGAGTCGACGGTCATTGGTCACTTCAAATAACGCGAGACTTTTTTTTCATTTTTTTTTATATTTTCATTTCTTTACAAGACAAGACAAAACAAAAGGCAAAAATAACGTGAGACTTACCAAAACAACGTTTGCGGAACCTTTTTTTTGTCAAGAGATATTACTCATTTAAACCTATTATCTGAACTATGTATGATTTCTCCAGGGGAAAAAAATCACAATAAGAGAATACCAAAACGTCAGCAAAACAATGATTCGAACTCACAATCGATAAATCTTGGGCAAATTTATTATTTACCTCGTTACATATGTAAAAAGTACAGAGAGGTGTTCCAGAAGGGTAAGATCGAATTCAAGCACTGTCAAGGCCTCAAAGCTGGAGCGCGGGCAGTTATCACGAAACAACAAAGCACACAAGTCAGCATAATAAAAGCTTCGACATTTCTATCAAACTTAGAAACTAGACGCTGGTTTGTTTCTCGAGAACATCATGGCGGCAATACAATCTGTCCATAGTCTTCATTTTGTTTAGAAAAAAGGCAAGGTCTTGCTATGATCTATAATCTCGATCCATCGTTGACATACTGATATAGCAATGATGCATATCTCTCATTCTAATTTGTCTGCCATTAATTACTCCATACGGAAAATCGCTGCTGGTTTCTCTCGTGACATTTGGCGGAAGCTATCGTTTGTTCTACAACCGCTAATTCCGTAGACTGTCTGACACTCTGTCTGTGATACTAAAAACAACGTGAAAAGGCTAACAATCCGATGACGTCACAATTCTCCGATCTATTCCTTGGCATCAAAAGCCTGGTCAGCATGACTTAAAAAAGTGAAGAAAATACAAACATTTCGAAAACTTGCTACAGACAACAGAATCTGGTGAAGTAGGTATTACATTTGCTTTGAATTGCTTTTATGGTAAAACAAAATCATCTGCGAGGGACAGTGAACATTAAACAACAAACAAAAAATACATTTCAAAAACCTACAGTAAATAGAGTTGATTGCATGTATCCATACTATCGCAAACAGTACAGTAAGTCGTAAATATATTGTTATTGTAACTGAAGGATTTATTAATGCTGAATTGAAATGTCTGAATAAGTTTTATGATATTTTACTAATGTCAATTAGCATGTACAATTACATTACATATTTGATTCCGATGATAGGGAAATAAATACTAACGTACTTATAGAGATTCATTCGCATCGTCTATAAAAAGCTTTGCTGATAATACATGTATACCTTTACATGAATAGCCTAAATAAGTACATAAGAAAATGTTAAGAATGAAAGATAGAACATGATATGAGGGAAACTTATAAAAAAACTGATGGACTTTTCCCCCGGTTACAACATACTTTAATGTAGTTAAATTCTAATTAATTAAAATATATGTTAAGTAGCCATAAAACTTTTACATTTTGATCATACGTCAAAGATACATCACCAAAGAGTAGTAAACCAACACTTGATTTGTAAGGCAAATGAGTCAAGTACCTTTGACGTAATTCATATATATGAATTGAAATATGATATTTTGATTGAGGGGCGAACTAAAACCATACTTGATAAGGAACATATGCACTAGTATGTGTGATATTCATTCTCCCAAAACACAATTAGTGTTATAAGTATTTGATTTCACTGAGTATGACATCAGTTTCCATGGCGATGACGTCATATTGTCTCAGAAGCATCGGTAGGATGTCACTCCTCGCAAGCTTATTACATGTACGTCATTGTGTTTCAGCAAATGGTGTTGTGGTCCTAAAGCACATATCGCTATTGCTAACAAACTAACACGTAGGCCTCCATGCTTTACTTATAAAGCTTATCAGCAAAAGCAATACGTACCATTAAGGACAATACCAACATTTGCTAGTACTTACATTTATTTTACAATAAGGTTGTGTTGCTGAATACGAATATAGATATTTCAATTCGTGAAATTCTTCAAACAGCAAGTTCATGTAATTGTGGTCATAATCAGAACGGTAATGTCATAACAGCAGTCTCTTGTATTAATGGTTATAGGCTCAAAATAAGTTGTATATTACTATCGTGTTTATTACAATGGGATAATGTAGAGCAAATGTATTTACATATACTCTTTGTAAGTACTGTATCGCCTGAATCGGAATGTCGTTGAAAGTTTCGTTTGATGGAAAATATATGCGTATGAAACGTTCGCCGCAGCTATTGAAAAAAATCTCGACTTAATCTAACCATACTATCGTGTGACCCTCTGATCATGGTCCGAGGTGTCACGCGACCTATAACACGTTTATCCGCGCCGGATAATTGAACGCGACACAGAAGTGGGCCGGAGGCCACGGTTTATGACGTGCGGTTGATGGAAAGCTTTCAGCACGTGATTTGCAGGAATGACCAATTGGCGTTTTATCAACACATATCAATTAATGAGTTGTATAGAGCTGGCGGGTCCAGTATGGGCATGCGTGGCCGAGGTAACTTACATAGTGATCCCCAAAGAGCGTTAGCAAGGCTTAATTTCATTAAAAAAGCAGTCAAGGTCTGGCTAAAAATGGCAAGGGTTTGAAGTAAACAAACCTAGGTTGGCACTCTGTACTGTACAAATTGTATATCAGAAATAAAAGTAAGTCAGCACATAAGAAGCTTTACAATCGAATATCATTGGACATTTTGAATACATTTTTTACAATGGATAAAGTATTTTTCAGTTCCATACTTATCTGTTTTTGTAAATTTTAATAGATTCTAAACAAGTGAATGTTTCCCAGGGTATGACATCACGAGGCGACTAATTCGATTTTGTAGAGATGGTAGACGATTTGTTCATATCTTTATTCCTCCAAATTTGAAGAGTTACAAATGACATATAAATGGGTTACAAAAATAGATACACAAAAGACATAAGTATAAGGTAAAATGAAAAAGAAAAATCCGTGGAATCAAACAAAAAAAGTTACATGATTACACAATATATGAGGTACACAACGCTAAATAAAGACATACACAGGACTATATCAAACAGCAAGGGAACATGTATGTAACAACAGGACTGTCAAATTGCCAGGATAAACCAGATATAATAAGAATGCATATGATTTACATGTTTGGCAGACTATCGTCGTTAATTAAACGTAAGAAGGGATACTTTTTCAGCATAAAGACAACAATCTCTTGCAAAAGATGCGAAAAGGCGGTCCTCATTAACAAATATGTCTTTCATGGCAGCAGATGGACTGCCGAGGAATGTCGCAATTTGCACCTCCCTACATGAGTTAGCAAGAACAACATACACATTCACCGGATAATCGTTGACTATCTTGGTGAAAAGTTCATCACGTAGAGTTAGCAATGTGGGACTACGGCAGTCTAAAATACAATGCGCAACTGCATCTTCTGCAAAGATATTGCACTGGGCACATGATAGTTCACTATTAGGTGGAATACCCCATAGCTTTGCAACGTTTTTACACGTTGTGTTGAGATAAGGGAAACATTTAGATAGGTACCATAGTGGCGAAGGGCTGATCTCACAATGTAGGTGTTTAAATCTTAAGAACTCATCACAAGCATTGAGACGTTCACTCCATTGCGAGGAGTACTCACCTAATACGACACCTTTTGTGAAGTGTTTCCAATAGTTTTTAACCGGGACAAACCCAGTTTGCAAAAATTGGTACAAAAAGTCTTGTAGATCATATTTGTGAAGTATGTTCCAGATGTCTAGAACAAAACCTTTTTCGTTACAACAAATGCCAAAATATACATGAAAAAGTCTCAGTAAGAACAATCTCTTTGCTGTAAAACGTGCATCTGTTCTGCATAAAGCAGAGAAGAATCGAAGTTTCGATAGTTCAATGTTTAGACGTATGGACGTAAGTCCAAGCATACTAAGGACAATATCTGATCTAGTGCGCCGCGGAAAACCTTGAATGAGCTTTGCACACAAATGGTGAACTGTTTCAATGCGATTCCATTCGGTCTCGGAAAGTGAATACCAGAGTTCACCGCCAAAAAGGCTACTTGGCATTACAATTGTTTTATACAGCTTAGCACCGGTCAATGGGTTGATTCCAGTACCAAATAAGTTGCAGTTAAGCAAAGCAAAACATTGACCACGTAGCTTGTGAACAATCTCATTGACATCTGGACAGCCTGGTTTGAACTTATTCAAAAAGATACCGACATTTTTACAATGTATAGATTCAGGGAGTGCTTCGTTGCCGAGACTCCATCTGTGTGTTATCTTTGAAAAGACACGTTTGCTTTCATAAAAACAATTACGGTAGATTTTGATGCGTTGTAACTAAATCGCCACTTACAACTGTAACTGTAGCAGATGTCCATGAGACAGTCCAAGCCATGTTTACAAAAAGACAGAACGGTAATATCATCTGCTTGAGCTGGACAAGTAACATTTACACCATGTATAAGTAAAGAGTACTGTGAAGCACATAACTCATCCAGTAAATCATTAAGAAAAACTGTATTTATCTTTCCCCGGGCTACATTTTCTCTACAGCTGTACTACTGTATTTTCTCTACAGCGACACCTGTCGGTTACCTCTGATCTAATCCGCAACAGCGTATGACCATTTTTTGGCCAAACTTCAAGAAACATATTTGTCTTACATATATTGATAGAAACCGATGGTATGTTTTGGAAAGGTCGTTGCTGGTTGTAAATTGACGATGTGCAAACGAGTAATCTACTGCTTTGGTTAACAGACTATGTTTTATCTCAAAATGTTGCGACACATTTTGCCTTTAGTAAACAACAATCATATCAGCTCTTGTCAACGGTCGTATTCTTAGAAAAAAGACATTAAGTTGACAGCAGGGTAGCGACTTCTTCTTAGAATAAATCGGATATCAACACAGCATTGCAATAAGCAATTCCCCCTCTAATTACTCCCTACCGCCAGCTTTTAGATTCACTTTTACACGTTTCCTAAAATATCTGATTTATCATTTGATAAACAAAACAATTCCACAACACAGAAGAACTATACCATACCATGTGATCGATACTGAAGCAGCAGTACGTCTTGTAGTGACAGAGACCTGTTATCCTATATCGATTTTATCTATTGAAGTCATGTATAAATAACCCCTCGCCCCTTTTGTGAAGTATAGTTTATACCCTGTGTTGTACTAAGCATCGACGTGCTTAAGAGTACAAAATCAGTCTTACATTCGGAGATTGAGGCGCGCCGCTCAAATCTGATTTTTCAAACACAATTTGTTGGTGAGGGAACCTCGGAAATCCCGGAAAACCATTGAACACACAAAATGTTTTAATAGGATCTATTCCGTCATTTCGATGCAGGTAAACACAGTAAAGCAACCGATATAAGTCATTGGCATTGTGCTGCGATATGGAAAGTCTTCAGGCTTAATGCCCATCATAGATATCAATAATATGTAACTCTGTTCCTCCCCGAAAGAAAAGCTATATATTAAATTCGTACGTCACATGGAAGTGTGTTAGGAAATGACTGGTTATTATTCGGGCTTCTCTCAGTATCGTCTTTCCTGTCCCTGACTATGCCCTTGACTCCGGGTGTTAATACTTGACTCCGGGTGTTAATACCTAACTACGGGTGTTAATACTTGACTCCGGGTGTTAATGCTTGACTCCGGGTGTTAAAGCTTGACTCCGGGTGTTAATGCTTGACTCCGGGTGTTAATATTTGACTCCGGGTGTTAATACTTGACTCCGGGTGTTAATGCTTGACTCCGGGTGTTAATGATTAACTCCGGGTGTTAATGCTTGACTTCGGGTGTTAATGATTGACTCCGGGTGTTAATACCTGACTCCGGGTGTTAATACTTGACTCCGGGTGTTAATGCTTGACTCCGGGTGTTAATACCTGACCCCGGGTGGTAATACTTGACTCCGGGTATTAATACTTGACTCAAGGTGTTAATACTTGACTCCGGGCGTTAATACTTGACTTTGGGTGGTAATGATTGACTATGGGTGTGAATACCTGACTCCGGGTGTAAATGATTGACTCCGGGTGTTAATGCTTGACTCCGGGTATTAATGATTGACTCCGGGTGTTAATACTTAACTCCGGGTATTAATACTTGACTCCGGGTGTTAATACTTGACTCCGGGTGTTAATACTTGACTCCGGGTGTTAATGCTTGACTCCGGATGTTAATACTTGACTTCGGGTGGTAATGATTGACTCCGGATATTAATGCTTGACTCCGGATGTTAATACTTGACTTCGGGTATTAATGATTGACTCCGGGTGTTAATACTTAACTCCGGGTATTAATACTTGACTCCGGGTGTTAATACTAGACTCCGGGTGTTAATACTTGACTTCGGGTGGTAATGATTGACGCCAGGTGTTAATACCTGACTCCGGGTGTTAATACTTGACTCCGGGTGTTAATACTTGACTTCGGGTGGTAATGATTGACTCCAGGTGTTAATACCTGACTCCGGGTGTAAATGATTGACTCCGGATATTAATGATTGACTCCGGATATTAATGATTGACTCCGGGTGTTAATACTTGACTCCGGGCGTTAATACTTGACTTCGGGGGGTAATGATTGACTCCAGGTGTTAATGCCTGACTCCGGGTGTAAATAATTGACTCCGGATATTAATGATTGACGCCGGATATTAATGATTGTCTCCGGATATTAATGATTTACTCCGGGTGTTAATACTTGACTCCGGGTGTTAATACTTGACTTTGGGTGGTAATGATTGACTCCAGGTGTTAATACCTGACTCCGGGTGTAAATGATTGACTCCGTCTCTTAATGCTTGACTCCGGGTGTTAATATTTGACTCCGGGTGTTAATACTTGACCCCGGTTGTTAATACTTGACTCCGGGTGTTAATACTTGACTTTGTGTGTTAGTACTTGACTCCGGGTGTTAATACTTGACTCCGGGTGTTAATACTTGAATGCGGGTGTAAATGCTTGAATCCGGGTGTTAATACCTGAATCCGGGTGTTAATACAAATGTACTTGATTCTTGAATCCGTGACGACTTGACTCGGGGATTTTAAACTTTACACCTTTTTTATTATATTCTTTGATTTTCCATTTACTCCGTGACGTCATGTCCAGAAGGACTTTACGTTGTTGGTATCAAATTCTTTACAGAATCTATTATAATTACACATTTTTCACGGGAATAGTTTTTTAATAGTGTTGTATGGGGACAGAAAATTCTTCCTCTCAGACAACGCTATGCAAAAGCGCAAAATACAGGATAAACCTGTTACGCTATTTATGCTGTTAAAGGCGATACATGTAGGACCTCCTGCAGGATGGGGGATTCATTTACTTCTGTGCCATATTCATATCTAATCCAAGATTTTTTTCCTTTTTGTTTTAGGTTCAAATTGTAATTTACTCCCTCAGCAACTTTAGGGAGGGTTGTCAGGGTTTGGGTGCCGCTGGCTCATCCCTCTTACATAATGAAACCCCACGCAGGGTGGCGTCTTTCCCTTCTTTCTCTCTTTCTTTTTCAAATCTTCTCTCAAATCCAAAAGCAAATATATTTGTGTGCGAGAAGACAACATGGGTCGTTGACCTTGCAAACGAGTCCATATCGGTTGTATCGCGAGATTTAGCGTGTATAGCACTCATAATGAATATGCTAGTTGACATTAGACAGTCTCTCGGGACTTGAACCGCATGCAAATGTAGAAACAGGCTAAGCCAAGCTATTTTTTTTAATTGCATGCTGTATCTTTGATCGATACAAAAGCAGTTTAACTATACTATTTATACAGTAGGCATCATAATGGCATCACGTATTGACGACTGGTTAGGAAACTGACCTATGGTCAGCTTTGTATCAGAACATTGTCATTCCGGTCACCCTTTTTTACATACAACTTCTATTGTTACACTTGTTAGTTCTGTTTTTGCTTTAGCGTCTTACTAAGTGCTAAAGTCATGTAAAGACAAGCTTCCATATATATTATGTATGCATGAATGTGTGCTGGAATTTGCAAATTAATGTATTTGCCTCCTTGCGATAGAGCAGATCCGATGCCGACTTTTGAGTGCTACCTTTGTGGAACACCAGGCAAATGGCACCCAGCACAGCATTTCACTACCATAGACGTTGAATGATAAGCAGGGAATCCCAGTGCCTGGGTGTTATAAAACAGATAAGCTTAGCGACAACTCTTTATCATTATTATTCCAGCAAGTATATTTTGAAAATATGTTTGAAAATCGAATCTGAAATTGCAAGTTTATGGATTTATTAGTTTGATATTGAGAACGAATAAGCAAAACAAGAAATAGAAAGAATATCAATGTACAAAGGTTTATATGTTTCTCACGTAAAGTACATTTTCAAAATTTCTCGTAATGACTGGCTTCACTAATCAGGGTTTGAACATCCGGGACCTGCTATTCTATAAATCATATCTAGTATAATTCCATTTCCGGACGGATCGGTAGCGTGGCCATAAGGTAGAATAATGGTAGCAATGTCCGGTTGTCACTCAGCTGACCATCGTCCTTTGCTGATAGAACATTGAATTACAGATGTCAATTATCATTGCCATCACGTAAGATTAATGGACAAACCAGATGGCATGTGACTATGCGATGTTTGGTGTTGTACATTTCATGCGACGTATCCATCGTGGTTGAAGACATACATTTTATACTTGTAACGTGCACTTTACGTTTAACAGGTTTATGTGTGAAGAATCTGATGTTATACAGTCTCCAGTAATATACAGTAAAGGAGCAAGACAACTAATGAGTCGATTCAGAAAGCAAGGTTAAGTTTACATTTTCAAGCAAAATATACCCGCTAGTTTCGCCCGTTTAGGTACGGAAGGTCAGAGAATAGAAATTAAATGTTCTCAAATATATGGAGAAACACAGTAAAAAGAGACAAATACCTAAAACAACTCTTTTATGATGTTACGAATTTACAATTTTGCCTACAAAGGATCATTTATACTTAACCTCGTTGTTTCATGTCCTTCACGCCAGAATACATTTCAGCTACAAGCTTATTTTACGGCCATCTTAAGGTTCACCAGCAGAGCGACCATATATAAACCGTAACAAAGTGAAGCGAACCATCGTGGGGTGTAAACGTCAATGGCTCTTGCAGTTCATATCATTTTTTTCTCAATACCCATTGAGGCTTATTACACCATGATTCAATCCTTAAATCTATATTCGGTGAAATTTTGATATACATTTTTTTAATTTCTGAAATATCGGACTTGTGCAAGCCTATAGCACGAACAATGCTGATGCAATTGACGACATCTCACTCACTGTGCCATTATTTTTAATATCTGGAAAGAATTGTCTGTTCATTCAGTATAGAGTATTGAAGTCCATGCATGATCTGACTAGTGACGGAATAGCCACGCATTCCACTATATAATAACAAATTCAACTTCTGATTTGTATAATGTCTTCATCTTCTCGCAGCTTACGTGTCCAAATGACTCCAGCATTTGTATGCAGGGGCATTCACATCTCAGTCCCAGGTTTCGCTCGCGCACGGTATTGTTATGTATTATCCAGCCCACTGGGAAAACTCGCTGTTCGCTGTTCGATGATTAAGGATTACTTGGATTTGATAAATGTGATAATGATATTAGTTTGACAGGGCACCTGTCGTTTCTATCTACTAACTAAGTAAACGGAATGGATGATCCGAATTCAAAACAATCCAATCGCCTATCCTGGTTCATACTAATGCTATTGAGCTGAAACAAGTTTTTTTTTTTAATTTTAATTCAAACATTTCTAAAGTTCTATGATAAAATGTAAGTCTACGTGTTATAAATAATAACAACGGTTTCAGACACCAACACCATACATCTTACTCATACAAATTATACCACAGGTAACACCTTTAACATAAGTAATATCTTCTTTAAGTCGTGTTCGTAATCACTATAAATGATCGGAACAAATATAAAAGTAAGGAAGCATCTATTCTACATTCATTAAGTCGTTGCAAAAAATCTACATATCATTTTTGTCGATTAATACACTATTTAGTTAAAAAATAATATAAAAAACTAATTATAAACTTTCTATATATAGTATTTGTCAGAACTAGTAATATTTGAGATATTTTTTTTTGAATTCTGTACTTAGATGTATTAGAGACATAAACAAAAACGAATTTACCATCTACTGCTGCATAGACTTAAATGACTTAGATGCTGAGAAAAAGAATCGAAGTTTATTTCACGAGGACACTGATACTGACGTCGTAATGATTTCAAATTAGCCTTAATCTAACGCTTGCTCTTCCGGAACACCTGATCTTTTTTTTGCAATTCTAAGCGTTCCATTAGCATATTTTTAATTTTCGTCCCCTGTTTCACCGATCATTATTTTAAATACAGTTTAGATCACAGTTAAGTAATTATTTGTTGTTAATCCGTTTCATTAAATCTCGACAACTATTTGATTTTTTAATTTGTCTATACATGTAGTTTGCTCCATTTCGTATACATAAAACCTGATTCAGTATAATCTATTTCAGTATGTACACATGCGCATGGGACATATGCATAAATGATGACCTTTTGCACTAAAACATGCCACGCTATGTACTCAGCTGACACCGAGGAGTATTAACACAAGTCATCTATTCGATCTCGTGTCAATATCAATTGTATCATCAAGGACATTTTCCAACAGACACAGTGTTGATAATCTCTTCACCTGCGCTATCAAATTATGTCATCAAATAGTTCTTTTCGGCCGCGGAGTCATATCCGATGTCGTATTTTACCGCCGGTCTCGTGAGACGTCTGAACAATATTGATGATGTTGATATAACTACGCAATTATAGTGTGACGTGTGCAGTGTAAACAATGGCGGTGAAATGTACACAGCTTGTCGACTGTAATTGATTACTGATTGACGGAAATGACAGCTGATTCATTTACCATTGATAACCAGGCTGGACATAAATCCAAGTTTTGTTGTTATTTGAAACTGTATTCCGTCGTCTTCGTAGATGGTAAACTTTAATTACAGCATTAAAGACGTTATATATTCTAAATATAACCTAGATGCGTGGAATTCTTAGGAATCAATTAAATATCACTGCCTCACTGAGCTGTGGTTTCTCGTTTATACCCCCATTTAATTTCACTTTTGATGTCACTGTAACAAAGTTTGGCAAGGGTACCTGCATTAACCTTTACATACTAATAACCCTGGTTTTCTCTGAAATATATTCCAGGATTGAATTATCTCAGCAGGTGCATATACCATAACAACTTTCAAATATGCTATCCTTTTAGCATATCATAAATTATTACCGCTTCTTCAATCTTGCTTGCATTCGGATCGTTATCTTATTTTGTAGCCTTAACCATTTAACATCGCATAGGATAGCTCAGTCAGGGTTGTCGTGCATGTGATTTTATGACGTCACCAGATTGTAAATTAAGACGTCACCATACGTTATGATACAATAGGTATCTATAGAAACATCAAGTGTGGCGTTATTACATTCAGTACTTGAACTCGCTGATACCGAAATTGTCCAAAGCGATCCGAAAGAGGAGAGGGGATAATACTTGAAATGTCGGTCAGTGAACGAGGATGTTCTCCAACCCTTGTTTGGATGGAGAACAAATGCACTTCGGTTTATTTGCATTTGCTATCAGAACTATAAACGATCAGGGTTGTATCCAGAAATAGCATTAGTTGTTTTTTATTCCAATAAATAAATATTTGCGCCAGGCGGCTGACGATAGATAAAGTCATTTATCTGTATTTGTGCACGCTTAGCAACCATGAAGAATCATCATATTAGTTTAAGTAGAACTATAGGACACTTCTGTAAAAGTACAGACATGACATTCCATCGTTAAACACGACAGGGTACAGATAAATCGGATGTGAATATCATACAATGAAACACATCAACAGTGTTACGCTAAGTATACGAGCATATGGGTTAAACACATCCTCAAGTAAAGTTCATGAGATGGATGACATCTTCTCAGGGAAAATGCTATTTCTGTACTTATATGAGATTATGTGGGATATAAAGGCAAATGTTTTTAATTTTACTGTCACCACCCGAGTTCTGTAACACTACTTGGATTTGACTTAGATTGACATTATGTATGTCGTCTATCAAGCAGAAGACGCTTGCCCCTCCGGAACACCTGTTCCTATTCTCCTTGTGGCTTTTTAATGGTTGCCACTTGTGACCCTTTCCTTAATTTACAATTTTTGCCTAGATGTTTAGATTTTGACTTCGAATGATTGTTTTGTTGACTTTTCGGTATTTTGTTATTGTTTATTGTCTAAGGCCACCTTTATTCATCACACTTATCCTGACTCGTATTTATAAGCCGTTAATAAGCTATTTTCCACCAGGCAGTTTTAACAATAAGTAAGCATAAAATATTGACATATATATCATTCCCGATGAACACATCAATCAACGCGCGTGGATATCACTCAATTTTTCTTTCATTTGTAGTTAAGACTAATTCGGATTCCACCTTTTTAGCCCCTAGCATCAACGATGCAGCCTAGAAAGACGAATCAGCTATATGGGGCAGTGTATCTATTACCATATTTTTTATCAGCATTAAACATAATCTGTTCCGTGTTATAGGACCATAACACGGATCAGAAAGATGTTTTATGCTTGTATTTACATTTATATTTGTTTTTAATTTGCATTTCTGACCCTTGGATATATCACTACGCCTGCATTATGGTCTCATAACACGGTACTGGCCTTGGTAGTTTCATAAAGTGGCAATTCAGAGCAAATGTAAAAGCAGTCACATAAACGTTTTACCATAAAGAGACATGCTACAGATTGTACTAACATGCATTTTAAATTGTTTCCAAAAAGCTATATGTTCCCAACATAATATCATAAACTCTAATTGACGAAATTAATATGCTGTAAAATCAAAAAAATTCGAGAGACATTAAATTTCGTTTATTCGTGGAGAACAAAAATCCACGAAATTATATAACCACGAAAACATGAATTTTGTGTGATTTAGATCGGGAGAAATCAGAAATCAGCGAAATATAATGTCCTTGAAACAGACAAGTATATGAAAACCATGAAATTTTAACCCCACGAAAATAAATTATTTTACAGTATATTAGTTCAGCTAGTGAGGCTATGGTTCCAAGCTTACATTTTATGTGACGTGCCTTCTTTTCACGACTTTTTTTTCAAAATATGAATACGTGCAATGATTTTTTGTAATACCTATATAATGAATCAGTTTAAATTAAAGACAATAAATGTGAATATAAATGTATATGTGATCTAGATTCCCTTACAACTATACTTAGTTTTATGAACGCCTATTAAATTACGAAATTCTTAAGGCACAAATGACTTGCTGAAGTTACGAAAATAGCCATATATTTTTCATAACTTTCATTAAAAAGCACGCAATGATTACGAAATGTTCGTAAAAGTGGAATGAGTGTGTATTTATGTAGGTTTTATGTGATATATACCAAAAGTTATGCTGGTTCAGTGGTTTGAGAAACATTTTTGATTGATTTGAAATGATTGAATGTACGTTATATAGTTATTGTTCTTGTGTTAGGGAAACCTGACTCGCTGTTTCCCCGAAGCTAATCATGTTTACGAGGCCGAAAGGCAATGATGTGTCATTATACCAAAAAACGACCAATTACACAACTAGAAGGAATATCAAACTTCAGCGCCATTGCTGTATTCTGCTTCAGTCATTCGGAATTCAGTTATTATTTTTCAAGAGAGGCTCCGAATGAAGGGAATGGCTGGTGGCACTCGAGTGCGAGAAGGAAACACGGCATTAATTTCTCGTCATATAATTAATATAAACCAATCAGGTACGCTGTTCAAATATAAAATTTAATAATATGTTCTGAAGAATTTCGGTACATATATGTTGTTATGGATACTTCAGAAACTGTTCAATCGGGACTTAACCAAGTAACGTTAGGAACTGTCAACTCGACGAACCTTTTTACAGGTACAGCTGTTAAAAGATTGATTAAAAACAATAGTGTAGAGGAAATGTTTCATCAAAAGTGTTTCAAAATATGTCGCATGCATTGAGATTATAGGAGGGCCAGAAACAACAATATGATGATTCTGAAAATAATTCAGAATAACATTGAGATGATTATTTTTAGTAAAAGGTCGTAAATCTAAGCAGCCTTTTAGCGATCCGGTTCAGATATCCACTAACTAAGAAATACTACAAACAGGAACAAATTTTGCCCAGTCAGACTTTTGACCTTCGCCAATGAAATATATTTTCGCCCACTGTTAATTTCGCCGTTCACATTTAATTACTTTGTTAATTGTGCCGTTTTATTTTCTATCGCTGTAATGATAATTTGGCCATCATTATAGAGGTGGAAAAGGCGAAAATTATACTACAGCGAAATATTCCCGATATAAAGTATGCACTCTTGGTGACGTGTTTCCGTGATTGATTTGTGTTGTAATCATTACCGGTACACACCCCATTGCGAGGATAATCTACACAGATGTGTCCCCTTCTTGACCCCAGTATGACAGGGAAGCCCAAAACTGCTGTGGATGACATAGACATACTATCAACTACTGATTGTTAGTAATTATCTACAAGAAACATCACCCATAACAACGGATAGAGTCCCCGAGGTCTACCGATGTCATATGGTCATCAGCATAAGTCAACTATCGAGATCGAAATCTCGTTCATATCACGCTATATCTCGTCAATGAGTTGGGGAGTGTGCATGTTTGTCGCCTATGGCAATTTACATACTGGCGCAGTCTCTACGCTTTACTCGTAGGAAATCAATGTCAATTAATTTGTGTCATGGACGAAGATCTATTTTAACACATGGCACCGAGCGGAGTGTATATAGGGCATTTTGAGAACGATAGATAAAAACCTAATATGATTAAAAGGTATTTTCTAAAATCTTGGTTAAAGGAGTAAATCTATATTAGGATCATGAAAGTGTGCCTCGTTGTATAAGTAGTGTAAAAAATACTCAAGATGCAGATATGCGACCTATTTGCCAATAGAAAATATGAATATTTATGTACAGATGTATTTTATGTTCTGCTAAACAGCGATTTGGTACTGTTAGATAATATTTTTTCAGTTAGATTAAACTTAACCACTTATTTTATTATCTTTTTATAGAAATTCAAAGTCATAGATTAAATGTTTACAACTGATATTATCGCACACAGCTTAAATCATCTTTTAAAATTATTCTGTGCAATGAGGCGCTGTGTTGCTTTTACAACTGTGCTGTACGCGTTGTTCTTCTAAAGCTACTTTCATAGATGGCGCTTTATTGCGTTCCTTTATGTTGGCGGCATTGTCAGGAGTTATGTCCTTAACAGTAAATGCCCCTCGTGTTAAGAACTAATTTTATAGTCTAGTTTTATCAGCGGTACAAAAACAAATGTAAAAATGGTTGTTACATTGGATCGGTTTCAGGTAACAATAGTGAGGTCGTAGTCATTCCAACGTTGCGTAGTATCAAGTCTTTTTTGTATTACTTCGAGTCTTTCGACTCATCCCTTATCGAAACCTCGATTCTTGTGTTTTAGAAAGTATATTGGACAGATAGTGTTAAGGTATTCAGTGCCAACACTAAGGCGGTAAATTTCAACAACACAACAGCAGCGTGACCTTCACCTCAAACCAAATCTGTGTGATCGAGTAAGGTCAATGTCAAAATTAAAATTAACATTCAATCACGCAAACAGTACGGTATCTTCACTTATAAAAAAAAATCCGCCCAAGAAGGTTAGTAACACTAACTGGGTTTTTTCTGCAGTCAATATGATATTCAAAATCAATGAACATATTGCAAGCATAATTTTACAAGCCACAATTTAATGGATATTTTAATGGTCGTCCACATGATTTTCAACAACGGTGTTGCAGTGTCATCGTTAATGACATATTTACCGTAACTAAGGATGTTTGAGATTGACGTATTGTCCATGTCTTGACAGGAGACGTCAACACTGATGAAGCATGTGGTTTATCCTTGGGGTTTGTTTTGCGGGAAAGGTTGTTGGGTTCAGGATCACGTTCCTCTTTTTTAATGTCCTGTCAGTACTTTTTTCCATTTGGTAATGATTATAATGATTTGTAGTTTAATTTCAGTCCTTGTTCTGTTGTGTTTTAGTTTCTCAAAGAAAATATTTTGAAAATTCACGCTTTTCTGTAATATGTATGTCATGACTTTTAAGCACATACTATTTATATATACTTATTCGGTCACAAAATTTGAGAATTGAAGAAAACGAAATTGTCACAAAGTTATAAACATCTTTCGTGTCATATTTGAAACTTAAGAAGTGGTCGACATGAAGTTATGAGAGTAGCTATCTGACATAGGCGTCTTTACAGTTGACGTGTAGTTAAGCGCTACTGCATATTTAACTTTGTATATATATGTAGGTATGCAATTTTAAGATGAAATGTATGCGTAAAATAGTTGATTAAAAAGACCCAAAACTTTTGACACATTTTAGAAATAGGCAGATTTCATGTGATTGTTACATCAAAATAAACACTTTAAATAAATTCAACTTTAAATTATCTGTTAGGTCCGATTAATAATTTCAATCTGTATCGCGCTTAAATAAAACGACTTTGGTACTACTATACTTCAGCTAGCGATTTGTGTTAAAAAAACAACTTCCTTAAGGTCAAGAAGTATTCTTTAACCTTTTGTTTATTTAAAAGAATGCATGTAGGCAACTAGCTCCTGACGTTTTGCAACGTGTCTTTGAGAATGGCAACATGTCGCTTCGAAAGGCTGCGCTTAAGAAAGAAAGCATATCAGCCAGATTAATTGATCTGAGGGTTATGAACACGACTCGAGGGCTGCACCTTGTATCTGCTGATTGCAAATTAATTGGTGACGTAACGACAAGAGGCTATAAAACGTATTTGACGACAAATACCTCCACGGGCAGCACTGTAACAGCCGTAAATTTCCTATTAATAATTCAATGCATATCTTCCGGACATTATACAAAGCACTTTGCCAAATGGAGACGGACGCCAAGATTGATTTCAAAGGCATTCGGGATTTTAAAATGAACAGGCAATTTGCGTCTGATGAAGTTTTCCAGATTGAACTAGACACTTGTGAATTGTGGATTCAGGCGATTATTTTAATAACGTTCCGTTGTATGTTAAATCCAATATTTCGATTTTACAAAGGCAGAAGTTCTAGTAAAGGGAAATTGGAACGATATTAGATATTCTGCAATACGAATATATATTGATATTTGATGTGAAGGAATACAAATATTTTCAGAATTCAATATATCGGCTGATTTGTTTGTATCCTGGCTTTTTAACGAGATTGATGAAATAATCTTCAAGCAAGCGGACTTTGATGGCATTGGCACTTTATCATTTAAAATGAAGGGAATTGTCTCCCTTATTTTCTCCCTGTGTTACACAATGAAGTAGATTTATTCTGCTATACTTTGGTTGCGCCAGAAAGAAAACCATGTGATTTCCATTAAGTCTATTAGTCGAAAGAAATCAAAGTTATGGGAAGCTGGGGTGTATTTCAGTTAAATATGAAGTGTCACGGACCAGTTCTTAATAAGTATAAGATGATTAACTCTGCAATCAAATCCCTAAGTTATGACGTCGGACACGCGTACGATTACGCCATTCTATTCTCAGTTAAGTTGACTATTATATGTTGGTTATGGATCTTTTTGTTATAATAATGTCTTCATCTATCTGTATTATATTCATCGTCCGATGTAAACTTTATGGTTTTCATAGTGAACGTCCTTGATTCAGCAAACCCGAATTTTAGCGCATTATCGAATCTTGGTGCACATACATTATATGCCATAGACGACTGTATAAAGAAACATCAACTAGCGCAGTAATATTTTAGCACAATAAAGAAAGCACCAAAAGTGCTTAAAATAAGATTACCGCAAAAAAAATATGAAAAGTTGCAGTTATTACTTTATTTTATTTTTTTGCTCAAGTTATCCGGTTTTGATTACATGCATTAATATGGACACAAATGAATCCAAAATGTCTTATATGTGCCTATTTGACATTGTATTGTACAATTATTATTATTATTTTTTATTCTAAATGTCTTTTTCTTCCTTTTTCATATTGCTGATTTTCCGGTACACAGGTAGGTGTATTTTCGTTATATATTCACATATACCACACTTATCATGAATATCATGGAATGCTGACATGGTTAGCAAACAAATCATGCATGCACACCCGATATGTAAATTAATTACCCATGCATGAACGATTTGATAGCTTAGTTCAATTAAGTTCGTGCAATTTCTTATCAACCATAATACATATCTGGCATATTTCAAAAAAGAACCACGATAAAGCCGGGGCCTGTACGATCCGGCTTTAAATGTGACGTCATACCATCTAAATTTAGAATATTGTTCCTACACATTCGCACGATTCTAAAATAACTATGAAAATATTATCGAAATCATTGGTATCAGAACAGGAACTAAAAAAACTAATACGGATGTTAATTAAATAAGAAACTCTCTTGCAGTGAATATACTTTAACACTAATTTCTTCATTCGGGAACACATGTTAGACCTTGCATACAAAACCTATATACATCTGTATACATTTAAATACACGTTTAACTTGTTCAATCATCATCTCCGTTATCACCTGTGTCTAAACTGCTCACCGCCTACACACATAGCTTTCAGCAGGTTATAATCGTACGATGCTATGGACATCTGTGTTTGGACAATGGCGTACGCTGCTATAGAAACAGAACAGGGTAGTCATCTCCTCAATGGCTATTTTTGCTATAAAATCTTCCTTTCTCGATCTGTTCTATTTGTTTTTCCACGGAAGCGATCAGATTGAACGTTGGGTATATATCCTGTGATGTTGATGGTACTGGTAAATATTTATCTGAGTACAAACGAGTGTTTAATCTAACAACTCAGCCAAATACTTGACTCCAGAATTGAAGAGTTCCACACCAAAAACTACGCGCGTGCTGACGCGTGTTAAAAAAAATCCTCAACATTAGATGATATTTATCCTGTACTTGTTTTCCGACTGGGAAATTAATTTAAAGAGTCTTATTTTGGTTTTTTAAGATCTCGATAAGCGTTAGCCATCAATGCTTATAGATTTGAACATGATTCAAGAATATTACCTGAATCAAATTGAATAGCATGGCTGTATTTCGTATGAGTACAGATCACATCACTGAAATTTGTCAACGCGTGTTTTAAAGTATAGCATTCGAGAAGACGCACTAGAAAATCGAATTATTTATTTTAGATTCTGACGATGTAAATTTCTATCAAACCAAACACGTCTATATTGAATGATATGTTCATATGTTAATGTGAAGGAACTGCATATATATTTTTTTTCAAACATACTTACCGGTGAAAATGACTTCGATTACGTCCATTTTGTAGGATTAAGAAACGCCAACAATACATTAATGTACGTTCATGGTATAATGAAATGCGTTTATACTGGTTGCAGCGCTAATAAATGCGTTTTATATTCTATAACGGTTTAATAAATCTATGATACTGATGATACAGAGAAGCCATTTCTTTATCGAAAATTGCGCAAATAGAAATGATATAGAGAACATAAATGCCTTAACGTCAAGCTCTCCGCTAAAACTTGAAGCGATCTGAGTTCTTAGATTATCTTATTGGTAATGCCATCTGATCATATTAATGACGTCATACGATTTATGACGTCATGTAATAAATTATGTCATCTTAATATTGCACGAAGCTTTTATTTTTGTGGTTTTAATATCACTATATATATGGTCAAGAATAGAAAAGACCATGAATTCGTTTCCCTTGTCATAGTAAAAGGTCAGCTAAGACAACTAACAGATGCGTGTAGTAGTCGGGTCATGAAAAGGGGCAATAATAAAATGGAAAGTTATGTGAAAACAGTTCCATCAATTTCTGATTCAATTTGCCTGTGTCGATATCGGGTTTCCATGGGGCTAATGCTGCGGTACATTTTATAATAGTCAGGTGGTGCAGTGGATAGTGGACTTGCCTTTCACCAAGGCGGCCGGGGTTCGATTACCCGATCTGACGTGCACAGGTATGGAGTCACCTGCCCGACCACGTTGCTTTTCTCCTGGTACTCCGGTCCCCCCACCAACCCACCCCACAATAAGACCCCTCGCGCGCTAACATCCGGGCCAACAAGAGTGATTTGTATAAGTTGAAATAACTTGTTTTATACTTGTTAAAAATAAATAAATTGATATTTATACATGTTATCCGTTCTCTTTGTGTGCTGAGAATATGTGGTTAATTCGTTCTATGTAAATGCTGGTAGATCATTTACCGTTAACCTCGATAACGCTAGTTGTTGTTATGCGGTAGCCTCCTCAGTGGATATACTTATGTTGAGCTTATTGCCCCTGCGTGACTTTATATAGGCTGCTATATTGGTGAGACGTCCGTTAACTATATGTAAGATACAAGTATAATAGCCAAAGCAAAGTATACCATACCCACTGGAGTGTACTTTACATTATCTCCATAGAACAATATATCTCTCGGACACATGATTCATGGATTGCTGCCTCCATTCATTGTTGCATGATATTTGAAAGACTTGAGCAGCGTTTCGAAGACTTCACACTTCAAAAAAGTTTGGTTTGGTTTTCCGGTGTCTTATCAACACCTAAGATCAATGCATGCTTGTATGTCTGTACGTTGTTTGTGCGCATGCGTGCTCGTAACTCACCATTCGTTGCAGAAGGATAGTGTGACATGCGATGCGTTTCGCAGAGTTCATATTTCAAGTTGAAACAAACATTTTACTTTAGATTCAAAATTCTTCCCGCTGTCATTTGTTTGAAAACGCAATAATCCATCATTTTATTTTAACAAATACGTACTTGATTTCATTACTGTCGCCAGTCAGTCAAAATACAACAAAAATAGATATGATATCAATCGTAATTGTAAACAAGAAACATACATTTTAGAGTATATAATCTAGATAAAAGTTTCTTGTGATGTCCCGGTGCATGAAGATTCCGTACAATAATTCCTATAAAAATCGGTTGATTTTTCGTTCATATGTATAATGTCAAAAACTGTAGGATCCTCAACGAGGAGTAGAAAAAACAAATGTGAAACCAAATAATTTAAACATATTTACGACAGAAGACGAAATTCCGGCACAATCTTCATCATTTGCCTTGTAGCACAACAGTTGCGAGGTATACACTATTTAGAACGGAGACGTAGCAATCATTGACAGCCAAAGTACACGGTGCTTCGCTCTGTTACATTCCTGGCGTTTCCCTACCATGTTAGACATTCATTACACACCTAAAGATTTAAGTATGAAGTATGAACTCCTTCTGTCTGAGTGGCCTCCCGTTACGTGCCTTAAGTATGGATTTGTCTGTATTAGCACGCATGTAATGTAAATTAATCCGCCGTAATCGTGTTTTAAACGTAAGCAGTGAATGTAACACACTCAAGTAGATCTTTGTTGTTCTCGTTTAATGCATTACTAGTTCCGTTATCGTTAGTTTATCAGTCGTAGTGTTAGATGTTTATAGGACGGCGTGTTTCCTTATCTTTACTTATAACCACAAGAAGATAAACTAATATATACATGAGATTTAAAGGCTTGATAAAGGATATATGGAATTTTATTTTGTCCAGCGTATCATTTCACAAGAGAATTACTTAAAAAAAAAACAAAAAAAAAACGGATTCATGTTTTAGAATATTTTATTTTTTTTGGTTGCACGTTTCAATAGATCCTCAACCAAAATTCACGTAACATAATATTTATTACATCAAAGAATATAATGACTGCATACGATTATTGTTTTCATTTGTCGCTTTCTCAAAAAGCGGTAAAAAAATATACAACCGCTGAAATGGGATAAACCCGAAAATCTGTGACTTCAAAAATACCCACGATTACGGTATTAGGCTTAGATATATATTTTGGAATTGTAGTGAAAAACAAGTCATTCAGTTCACCTCGTATTCACCTTAACTACTTCACAAATGATGAATGTAATTTTATATCTTACAGCTGCACAAATAACAGTTGTAATGTGCATGTGTGTCATAGTAAGGAACGTGACAGATATGCTTCATTTAACAATATGCTTGTATAAGGCGACCAATGTTAGGTCCCTGTACAATAGGGCTTTTCATCCGCTTACGGACATTGTAAAACCAGAATTTATATAATAGACCTTTTGATATGTATTTTCTATTCCATTCCGTTTTTTGTCAACGTTGTCTCGCTTGCCGAACTTGGGTGGCACTATCATTAGTTAAATTCTTCATCATATGCACTTTGCAAAATCCCGAAACAGATAAGCAAACAATTACTCTTTACCCTAATGTAGTTGATTCGTAGTTGACTAGTATTACTATTAATGTTGATTGGTGTGGTACTTAACGGATACGTGTAATTCTAATCAATTTTGAAATTCCAATTATAACGCGGCATTTGATTGGTCAATCGAAATAATTTACAACCATACCCATATCCGCGAATTTCTCATATACATATGAAGCGCGGTGGGCAAATGTGAATGACGTTAATACATGTAACCCCGACTGACCCCGACATGTCATGACACCGACTACTAATGACGTCATCGACAATAGTGTGGCCACGAATTGTCAATATCTATTTCCGACTCACTGAATATGTTCAACTAAAGCAGGCTATATGGATTCCCAGCAGCACAAATAGTGTTCGTGATCATGTATCTACTCATCCTACTACGCTTTAGTTGAACATATTCATGATAGAGTTTTAGCAGTAAACCGAGTTTCATATTATACCCATACATCCACCCTGATCATCATCAGCAATGGAAGAAACGGAATCTCGGTTTAATATTGAGAAATTCAATAAAAAAATATTTTATTTTTATTATACATCCCTTAATAAAACTTACGACCGTGACATATCACCTTAAGACCAGAGCTACACTAAAATCGTTTTCAGCTGAAAACCACTGTTGCTAGCTTCTGTTGAGCTTTTTTGATAGATAATACTTTTGTGACTAATTAGACAGGAATAATCGTTTTTAGCCGTTGTCTGAAACTGGTGGCCTCGTAATATTTTTTACCTCTGACGTCACAACGGGTGAACTAACACATGAAACGTCTCAGAAATTAATACACTGCATAACAGCCTCTTTATATGATCCAGCTCTATGCGTCACCACTGTAGTTCGCCCCTGTATTGACCAGTTAATAGCCCAGCTCTTGCGCACGTAACATTTCCTATTTAAGAGCACAGCTAACATTTGTTTTAAATAACAAACATGATTGACGGGCGTATTATCGGCTGTCAAACATTACTTAGAGTCGGGATGAAGTACAGGGCTCCAATCTGCGCCATGGTTTATATTTACTTTATATACAATGTAAACAATTGTGCTCCGATAACCCTCTTCATCAACTGCCACAGCACCCTTAGGAATAACGTGATCAATCATAACAGTTAGTATGGTATATCACAAAGTCAACATGCCAATCGAAATTAAAGGCGTTATATCCCCCCATGTTGATTATGTTATATTTTTAAAATCAGATTTTGATAAGTAGGTACATTGCCATACCCACAGATTTCTGGCGATAATTCCCCTTTTAAAGAAATAAAATGATTGATAATGTCTCAAGTTTTAGAGGAGTTCCGAACCTTCAATTCCTACCAAAAGTGAAGGAAAAGTCAAACAGTAAATGTTTACAATAATGAAATTAGTTTAAGACTTAGTTTGGCTCTGCGACTCGTCAAACTTCTACCGCATTCCATACTATTTATAGGAAAACATATAACAGCTGTATATGCATGCCTCAAGGCAAGGCATATGTAACAGCTGAAAACCCACGAATCCGAAAATTGGCCCACGACATACCACACAAGAACACCATGAACTTGTTGTTAGCTTACAAACAGCTCGTTGTCAGCATAATGTTACCGGGCGCATTACTGTATGTGATGCCTTCGGCATGGTATTTAAGTGAGATAGCACTATAAAGTTGGCATCAGATCCGCGCTATCACAAGGAACCAAATACACCAACATACCCTGTCTCCGGCAAACATACGCACATGCACGCTTACACAACTCACATGGAAGCACATCCTTATATTACCTTAGCTACTCATACAAATTCAAAATAATAACAACGCATAACAGGTGCATATAAAAATACTCAAATTCATCTTTTTGAGATGAACAATATCAGAAAAATTCAATTTAATATTTGGATGTCACCTTATGATTTAGGCTCAGCTTTTATTTGTGTTGGCATTCTTACATCCTTAAAACTGTTTGTCTGTTCAAAAAGATATTACTAACCAAAGCCACTTTTACTTTCATGTTGGCCCTTGTCCTTCACCTTAACGTTCGTTCATTTCCTTTAATATGTTCAATGAACGGTTATTGGCCGTTATGACCTCTTTTGTGTTGCTGTGTTGTTAAGAAGCCAATAACTAAATAACTAGTCATTTCTGTTGACGATAAGTAGAAAACAAACAAAAATCAAACGGTGATACTTCCGTGACGATTTGCATTCGTGAAATGAACGGCGACCTCTCAAACTGTGCTTTGACAATTATTTATTACTGAATTCGTGGTCGTTTTTAGTCAACGTGAAACATATATATATCCTGAGATACAGGTGCAAATAACAGTTAAACACATTCTGCCCCGTTGCTAAATTCCTGATTGATTTGACAAATCTTTAACACAAATTCTCAAAACTATAAACTATTTCAATATTACAAGTATTGTTATGGTCTTGTCAATAGAAAAATGGTTTGAATCCTTATTAGTACCACTTCATTTTGAGTTTTTATGTTATTTCAAAAATGAAATAGTCAAAACAATTTAGTTAATGTCGTTAAATAAATCACGTTTTGAACAACTTTATCCCGTTATGATCGGTTTTTTTTTAGGTACACTACTTTAACATATAACGTATTATCTGGTTTCGTTAAATGTTTTCCTCCAGACATCAACACCTAGTAATCTTTAATTCCATTACCCCTAAGACGAGTCTCAGAAAAGTGCACAAACCAGATTCCTTTCTGACAACTCTACTGTACAAATTACAACTGAACAGACCGGCGCTGAATACTTTCCATCAATAACACATACTTGGAGTGCCTGAAGTCGAGTGTGAAGACAAATTTGTGTTAAAACAGGTGTTTTAGCACGTGCTTGTCTCGTTTGTTGAACACGTGTCCTACATCAAAAAGATCAAAGAGTGAACCAATTGTAGATTTAAAAATGCTAGACATTGACGTTAAGTTTGAGATAAGGCAATAGCGAATTACAACATGTCGTAAATATTTATTGAAAAACCTTAAAAGAAATACTTATTACATTCTGTTTCTAATTTCTAAAAACTCAATACCTCATAAAATTAAAAGATAAAAGAACTTTTGAGGAAAATAAATTGAAAATGTTTTACATTTTTATGGTCCATCAGTTGCTGGTTTTGTGTAATCGTTCGTTGTACTCGATGTTGAAATCCTGTTTAGACCAAACAAATGCTACGAAATAACGCTGATATTTACGAAAGTGATGTTTAGTTTAGCTGTCTTAGGATCAGGAGAATGGGGGTTGCTAAGTATGTCCCGTGTCTGATTTAGGTTATCGGTAACAAAAAATATAGGATTCTACTAGAGTTCCCCATCAGTCGCCATCTAAGACATGCACGCACGTGTCCTAGTCACACGTCAGATCTGTCCAGATTCTTCCTCCCGCTATAGCGCACATGTTACATGTGGGGCTGCCGCTGCCCTGTCGTACGGCGGAGCTCCTTTTAAATTCGCCTCTATTTGGCTGGCGTAGGGTAACGTTTTCTTGCTGTTCAAATTTCTAAAAATGCAATGAGATTCTGCAAATCTATTCTTTTTAATATGCAGAGGTTGACCGTGAATGGCGCAATTTGGTCTGTTTCAGGTAAAAGTTCAATTAGAGAAAATAACGAAATTGCACTAAATGACAATAAATATTTGTAGGTTATGTTTTACCGATTGCCGAATACCATTTTCCCCATGTATGTTTACGACGTAGCTTTCTCATTATAATTCCCAGTCAAAGATAAAAACTAAATGTCACCAAATTAATCAAATACTGCTCTGGCCCATTATAATAAAATAGAAAACAAGTCCAGCTATTCGCACATATTGACAAAGCATTAAGGTTTCGGATTCAGATGTTGACATTCGGAACGTCTTTCAGCGCGTCTTTATCCGGATCTCCAAACAATAGCAGTATACAAACATGGCCACAGAAAACATACCAATTTCCTGTCGGAGTCTAGACATTAGCAAAGTTTCATTTATTTGGTCACGTACGTGATTTGACATATTATAGGCCAGGATCTCAACAACGTGAGTCAATGAATAGAATTAATGGTAAAAATAGTTACACGAGATGTTCTGCACAAGGATGTTTCAGTGACATTTTTTTCCATTTATCCGGAACAATTTATCCACTACTTCAACACGATTTTTTCATGTAAAATAACACAAAATAATTAAAAATCTCGAAATAACGAACTCAACATTGTTCAATTTGTTTTAATGCATAATCGCCAAATCTAACCTGGGTATCAACTTGGGTTAGGGTTAGGGTAACTCTAACCCTAACCCTACGATGAAAGGATCCTTACTTTAAGTATCCTATATATATCAATAAGGCATTTCAAATACGGCAAATCATTCATGTCTTGTTTTTGACGTTCAACAATTCGGGTAGTCACAACAAATAACGAGTTTACCCGTTGTCAGCATAATGTGACCGGGCATAATGCTGTGTTAAATGCCTTCGGCATGGTATTTTAGTGAAATAGCACTATAAAGTCGACGTCAGATCTGCGCTATCACAAGGAAGCAATACACCAGCATAACTTGTCTCCGGCACATACACAATTGCACGCATACATTACACACACGAGGCACTTCCTTTAATAAGTCGGCTCTTTATAGGACGTAACATATCATATAAAGCAATCCAAAGCCTAAGGTATTGAAGAGTTCAGCACTTGTAAAATAGATATATAACATTTGAGATAGTGCCCTATCTAGCTAACATAAGCCGCTCTAAAGCGCATTACAGTACATAGATATACAATTGTATACAGTCAATACAATTAACATATATGTATTAATCAATACAATATTGAGGAATTCATAGCAGCTGCCTTATCAGGCGCTAACTGCTAGTCCTATGCCACCTGGCTAATATCTCCCTTTGTGTGTATGCCTGTGTGTGTGCTGGAGATGTATTGTGTTCTGTTTGTAGTGGGACCGTGCTTCCAACGGTATCATGTATAGTGCCACCTCACTTGAATGTTAACCACTCGACCAATCCGCCCAGAAATAATAAATAATTATAAAAGATGGGTATGTGTTAAGTTAGTTTACCTTAAGTCATAACTGTGGTGTACATAAGTTTGTCTGCGTCTAATGTGTGAACGGATACGTTTAGTCAACCAGACACCAGTCAGCTCTCAGACTCTGTCTTATTATTGTCTTCAAGCATTTGGATTTGTTCTGGATTTGGTCTGCAATGGTATTTTTTGCATTTTATTCTGTTTCCTCGCCTAGTCGGTTCTCAACCAGAATATCTAGTGATTGTCTTCAAAGGTTTGGATTTTTTCTGCCCTTGGATATTAACCAGTACCGGTTTTAAAGTCATTGGTATTATTTTCTTTGTAGTTGTTATAAAACATGATACTTTTGCATTTTATTCTGTGTCCTTGCCTGGTCGGTTCTAGGAGTGTGTGTCTAGTTATTGCTTTCAAACATTTAGATTTGTTTTTCAATAGGATATTTATCGGTACCGTTTTAAAGTAATCTGTTTTATTCCTTTGTAATTGTTTTAAAATATTATCATTTTGTATTCAATTCTGTTTCATTGCCCGGTGGGTTCTCGGATTAAGTGTTCAGTTATTGTTTTCAAGTCTTCGTATATAGAATTTTATATTTGCCGGTATCGGTTTTAAAGTAACTGATATTATTTTCGTCGGTATTGATTTAATATATTGCAATTTTGCATTCTATTTTATTTCTTCAAGTAAACTGAATGTGACAATAAGTGTACGTGTAATTATTTAGACAGTCGAAGGGAACCTTACAGTCCAATGTAATGGAATTGTTTTCGTTAAAAATCTGCAAATTTGATTTGTACGTCTTGTAATTTAGATTGAATCCGTATTTATTTTTAAGTAAATGTTTACATCATTTGTTTTAGAAACTAATTGCTTTTCACTTATGTTTGGGATTTTTTTTACATATGCTTCTCTCAATGAACATCAAACAGAACTACATTTAAATTTTCTTCTCAGCAGATCAATATCAATTTTCGTTAAAACATTTCAGTATCAGAATTTGCATGTGTAATGGAGCATAAGAGGTTCCGACTGTTTTACGTTAATATACAGAGCATTAGGGCCTCGCTTATAACAGCCTGTTCAGCTTGCGTAAAAACATAACATAAATAATCTGTCTGGGTTGTTACAGAAATGTTGTCGTCGTTCATCACTTAAACCACTCACTGGGAAATCCATTTAATGTTTTAAAGATAATTCATATTTATAAATTTTGCTATTGTTTGGTAAACGATAAAGAAAATGTTTTGAAATTTACCATTATACTAACAATACTTTGATTGACAGGGACAAACCGTTATTTTGATGTAGAGAATAAATGTTTTTCGTATTTATAAATATATCTTATTTGGAAATGGAATTAACTTTGAATACAAGTAAGTATATCTGTAAAAATCTTGTATAAGGACTAATGGATATTGGCTAGTCTTTTTAGAAATTGGAATGTTTACCGGTTCTTACCGTACGTAGCTGGATTTAAAAGGAACTATAGGACATTGGTGGTATCTGTGAATGTACTCGAATTATTGCTATTGCATCTTTGCGTATTGCAGAGTTATCTTATCTTGGGAGCAGGTATTGACTGTTACGTCACTTGTTTGTGAGAATAACGTCATCAATTTTTGAGAAAACGACGTAATTTTGACGCACAGACCAATGACGTAACATTCAATACCTGCTCCCAAGAGAAGATAACTCTGCATTACGCAGAGACGGAATAGAATGAAGGTACAACGTCAATAAGCCGGTAGGCATAGAGGTGGGTCTTTTTAATTTGTTTTCAAATGTACAGAACACTGTCATTGTATATTAGAATAATATCTGGAAAATAATACAAACAATACATACACAAATTCCGTCTTTGCGTATTGCAGAGTTATCTTCTCTTGAGAGCAGGTATTGATTGTTACGTCATTGGTTTGTGTGAGAAAATTACGTCGTTTTCTCAAAAATTGATGACGTTACTGTCAAAAACAAATGACGTAACAATCAATACCTGTTCTCAAGAGAAGATAACTCTGCAATATACAAAGACTGAATAGATAAGGTCACTGTGACACGTGTTCATATGTTATATAATCATCGTAAGTTTTCATGTTTTTCCCATTGTTTGGTGTTTTTGTTCATTAGCAGACTATTTCTACTGTACTCTGCTACCACGTCCTAAACTTAACCTGGACTTAAACTAAGGTGTATCAAGTTTCGGTAAAAATGCCACCCCTCAATGATGATATATTCCATGTGACATGTGCTTATATAATATTTGTGAATATTCCTATTATACATATTTTATGTCACACTTTTCATTTAATACATAAATCGTACATATATATATACATTTTGTACCTATTTAAAACAGTAACAATATGTAGGGAAATATATTATTATTTTTTTAATTTATCTGTTTTTGACCGCATTTCAAGACATTTGGAACACCTCTTGATTTTCCCACCACAAACTGATTAGTGATCAAGAACAGAAATGGAAGCAGCAGCAAACGTAGCTACCGGTACGGCGCTTACAATCTCAAATTAAATGGCTCCGAATCTATGTCTGATTTTTTTGATGGTAGTAGAAATGTCTTCACAGTTATGTAAACAAACTCTGAAGGGTAGAAAAATAACGTTTTCTTGAAACATTCAAAAGATTTACATCAGCTTTGCATTATCAATATTTACGATGACAATTTTCTCTCATTTCCTTGTGTGTAAGATAAAGCTTTCCAGGGTAAAAAGGGGTGTAAGAAATGCCTATTCTACATTCCATTTCACGCGACGTGACGTCACAATGGCTAAACAGTGACGTGACGTCTCGAATTTTGAAAACTCCGCTGCCGCAACGGAAAAAGACGAGGTGATGAATTTAAAACCTTTTACGATATATTTACCGTCCAATTTAGAAAATGAAATCTACGCAAACTTTATTTTCTAGTATTCGCAATGCTTAATATCGCTGACAGTTTCGTTTTCTGGGCCTCTTGTTTCTTTCTCTTTCAATGTTTCTCCTTAAATGTAAAGGCAATGGCGTTTCTTTATTAAGGTGCTGATTGTATCTTCCCCTGCTGTTTCTCTCACTGTTTTGTTTTGAGATATTTGAAAACGTTCAATGAGAATAAGACCATTCGTTCTTGAAAGGTAGGTGTCTACTGCTTTGAATCGACTCCCCCTGCCCTGATAACTAGGTCAAATCCAAGTAGTTCCACGTCAAACTAACTCAAACATTAACAAACGTTTGAATGTATTTGTTATTCCCATCTGTTGGGAATAGACATTTTGATGAGTTGTCACATCTAGAGTTGTGTATGTGTCAGTGTAGCAATAAAAACGCTCCATTAGACAACTTAACATGAATTTGTCATATAATTTCACTAATCGGACACAAGTCAGAAATTATTCCCGCGAAAAATGATTACAATGCCAACGATTTTGTAATTTTATGCAAAAACCAATGCGATGTTTCTGTGGTATTATGATTTACGGTTCCATTTCAAGTAGTTATTTGCAAATTACATCTGATGTCATTATTTCGAAATTAATACTGTTTATTTGTAATTCGTGTGCAGGTCAATGAAAGCAATTACAATAGAATTGACATTTGATCGGCCTGTTGGAGTTAACGAGGCGTCACATGGTATAAAACCGACCATAATCGACATCCTGAGGGCCACTTTGGGACAAAGTGAGAGTAACGAGAATCCATAAAACTGAGGGAAGCATTCGAACGCACCCTTTGGGAGGAGCATTATATTCACACGCTCCCAATAATTTGCTTCCAGAAGGCCATGTGTGTTCTATCGGGTCGTAATTATCACCGAGTTCCTACTTAAAACAAACGGATTTAAAAAATACAACTGAAATTCAAACAATTTGTAGAATCAAGACAAAGAAACAAATTGTTTTAACCTTATTATATTGTTTTTTGATCTGATAAGTTGGTGATAACTTACGTTTCATGTCAAATAAGTTGTCAATTCAGAGAGTATTTGCTTTGAACTTAAAACTTTATTTGAGTTTGTGGAAGCTTGATAGTCTAGTTGTAGGACGCTGGGCTCAAAGCCGAAGGGTTGTGGGTTCGAGTTACAGAACGGTACTGTGTTGTATCCTTGAGCAAACTACTTTACTCCGCTTGTGTGAGCGCCGAAATAGCGGCACCGGCTGTATGCTCCCCAATTGGCTGAGAAAGATATTGGCTAGTTGCCCTATAACCACGGATAATAATTTGTGAACCGCTTTGAGACGAACAAGGTTGTGATAGAGCGGTATATAAGAACCTCGCATTATTATTATCATATCTTATCTATTGCACTCACTGCTTTGTTCTGTATCCTACTCCCTCCATTCGGTGGTGTCTTCCTACCCATAACGCATATTCATATGACCTCAGCTGTTGCGAGGAGGTACACAAATCTGCAGGCGACCCGCATGGGCCTCTTGTTAAGATCGAGAATTTGGAAATATGTGACAGATTCCCAAAATCATGCAGTCGTAACAGCTTCTCTTCCATCTGTGTTGTCTTATCGACAAAAACACTTTAGCAATATATTCCCAGTGGAAGTCCCTCTATAAGCGTTACCAGAAGAAATTACGTTTACAGAGCTATGAACGCAATTTGATCAGCGTCATTTTGAAGCTTCTGCTCCCGCCCCGAATAACATAATACAACCGATGAAGGCAAACATTTTTTATGACGTTAGGTTGTTCCAGGAATCCCGTTTGCACTGCGGATATAGACACTCCAATTTCGAAAATGTATCAGAATATCTGAATTTAGGTCAAACATAACTAAAAGTTTAGAATGTAAATAAGTATTGAACAGGATTTTTCAGTGTAATGCCGGTTGAACGCAAATCGGTTAGATATATATTCCACGAACCGCTAGGACTTTTATTGGGGAAAAAAGCCGTTCCATCCTTAAATTGGAGCACATGTTGGTCTTTATACATGTGTGTGAGGTCGTCTGTATGCAAAGTGGCGGAAATTGCTCGGTAACAAGGAAATGTATATGCCGTTCAGTCTACAAAACAGTGGGTACAATCTCGTTACCACTGTGATAATGAATACAATTAGATTACATGCGTATTTTTACGACTGTCTTGTGGAATTCATGTTTGGCAAACTGCATTTATTACTCAATTGTATAGGTGCATTAACATGTGTTTGTCTTAAAGTACAAGCTTGTGGTTGTATTGGTCAGTTGATGGCTTTAGCATGCGGCGGCGGCTGAGGCGGCAGTGTCAACACAAAATGTACATGTACCTTAGTTTCACTCTACACCAACCAAGATTGGACCATAGTTGCAACATCGTAGGTAGTAAATATCAACCCATGCATCAAACACTGGATGCGGCATACCTTCCGTTGTCCATTGACTTTGTCAGCATCTCCATCAACATTAAGTGTTTGCGTGTAGGTCCATTTCTCTTATATGTACATTGATGATCAAAGCGGGGCACAGGCGAGACATAACAACCTGAAAGGCTTGTTGATTCATGTGTGTACTTTATGAAATAACTGTCTGAGATGCGACGTTACATTTTCCTTTAACACTAAGATATCTGCAGGTTTCGGAAATTGACATGCTTTTTCTAATTGCGTTATCGTCAAAAGGTGACTTCCATGTAGAAACATAGTTTTTCGTCACTGCGCTCTTCTTGGAAAAACGGTAGTGTCTATAATTGGTTTGCTTCCCCCATTGCAACACATTGGGTCTCATTCACGTCAGGTTTCTCTTGCCTACATGTTCGTCTCTTATGTTGACACAACAAACACCCCTAGTTAGCCCGTTGTCAGAATGATTTGAAGGGAATGGTGTGTCATGAAACCGTGTTCAGTTGACGACATGATTATTTATTGGTCTTTTTTATTATTATTTTTTAAGTTTTCCTTCCATCTACATCAAACAGTCAGTGCACACGTACTCTCACTTGTAGACAGAAGAACGTGTTTCTCAATCATCCTTATCATAAACAATAATTCATCATCATCATCATCATCATCATCATCATCATAAACATCATCATCATCATCATAAACATCATCATCATCATCGTCATCATCATCATTATCATCTATAAGCAATGACGCATCATCATCATCATCCTCTAAGGTTACGACATCGCTGTGGGCTGACATTTTAAGGGTGCCTGTCCCACTGCACTCATATACACAGTAGCCTCCCCTTAATTTGTTTTGGCTACTGCTGTATCATATATAGGCTCGATCTCTTCGGTCACAGCGACAGTATAGCAATCTGAGGTCCGGGGTTCAAATACCAGTCTGATAGGAATGTATATTTATACTACGAACTCTATTGTTGATTAAATATTGTATATTTTACCTTCAATTATTCCTCATTGGTGTTTCGCTGGGTATGATATTCCGATGCTTATTTACAGTTTTTGGCAGTGGTTCGGGTATCCATAAATTGGACCCTGGCCTATCATTGATACTTTCGGCCTATGACCTAAGTTGTTGTTCATATAATGACGAAAATTCCAAAAATAAACAATCAAATAGAAACCTGGAAGAGCAGGCTTCTCAACCAATACACAATGATACACTTTTCAAATTGATACATATGTACAACATCATTTTCAGTAACAAACTATTTTCACGGTTATACATGAAACTCTTCTCCTCGGAGAAGCGTGATTTTGAGTTTGAACAAGAGCAACTACTTAAACCCACATGGAAGTCGAGTGTATATTGTGTTAACTACCACATATGTCTAACTTCCAGATACCACATATTCTTAAAGAAACCACGCGTGATATAAGAGTTCATAAACACGAATCGTCAATGAAACAGTTTGTTGATGGAAACCTCTCAAAGGATAGTAACATGGTAGAAAAAAACGGGCACGAATTACGGAGAAATAACACTGTGATTAAGAACCAACGAATGTCGACCGCAGGATTATGAAGTTAATTACAATCTACAAGTGTGATATCGATTTTCACAGCGTACTTGTCCCCTCCGTCTGTGATGGTTCCGAAAGCAGATAATTACCATCGTTGATAGATCAGATACCACCCTCTTAGGGGCTTGTGTGTTCAACGTGTTTTGTCGCAGTTACTCAAAGAAAAGTTAGCTTGACATTGATTTTTTTTACCAAGAAATCAAATAAAATATGTTTTGTATTATTCTGTATTGATTCATTACACGTTCTAATCATCAAAGTTATTACCTAAGTTCTATTGATGAATATTTAAACTGTGAATTTCAATATTGTTGAGCGTATATAAACAAATATTGGATTGGGTTTAAATTTTGCAGACAAGCTAACAATACTTTAAGCGGGTGATGGTGATAACGAATTACATGCTTTAACATAAGTCTTCAAGCTTTATCTTCATTTAATTTGACGCTGAAATAAATAGGCATGCACACCGGATTTGAATTTAGTTTGAATAGCAAATTTAAGAACAATAATGTTATCAATAAGAATTCTTTAAAAGAAAAAAAGGGGAAACAAAATATTTCATAATTATCAAAAGAAAACCGCACGTGCAAGGATATGTACTGTATCATTTAAAGAGGATACTTAATGGTTTCCCGTTGAGCGCCGTATATATTTCATAGTTACGACAGAACACGATATTTTTCACCAGTGCGCAGGACCAGTAAAATAGCGATAGGTTCTGTCGGACATGGACGAGTTAAAGTAATTAAATGTTCGATTTATTACATATACTTAACGTTCTTAAAACAATTTAAATATTACTGCATCAAAACGGCATGGAAATTATTACCGTATTTCAGTTTTTGCGCAGTTGTGTAATACCATCACGTTTGACAACCAGGCTGCGCGCCGTTATCAATTTACTACTTAATATTGTTATTATTATCGCTTTAATTTGTTGAAGATTTCTTAATAAAATGCTTAGTTTGGTGAAACGCGTCATGAATAGCAGACATAGACAGAAATAACAACTCATTACATCGTTGCAACATAACGATGTAGTCAATTAGAAGTAAAGTGCTTAAGGAGACACCAGCCAAAAAAAGAGTCCAAATATGATAAATAACATTGGTTCAAAATGTTGCAAAAAGGGCAGAATCAACTCATTGTCTTATAAACAGAAGACACAATTCCGTCTCTACAGGGACCCGTTTTCGTTGCCTCTTACGATAATATGCAATAAGACATATATGGTCTATTCTTTCCCGAACCTGCAAGACTAATTACTGTTAGAAATACGAAGGACGAAAGACATATATTCCAAATACATTATATGACCTGGGTTCTTCGCTGATATTAACGGCAAGTCAGGAGAATTTACGAATCCGGAGTTCGTCACACAGTTATACAGCTCCCCTTCCTGGGATTCAAAACCTTCAAAATTCGAGAATAAAACACATTTATATTGTCACTTTGGGAGACACAAAAGTTCACCATATAATTAGGATCTCGCGAGAGTAATTACGTCAAAATTGGAAGAAAGGTTAAACTTAAGTGATGACTGAAATATAAATCTTTGAAGTAATTGGAGAATACACCATACCACTCGTACAGGATCGATAGTCACAAAGCTTCATCAGCTTAAAGGATTACAACTTAGATTTAAAATTTGATAATTTATTTTTAAAATTCTTTAATTCTCAAAGTTGTTCAGTATCCTTTTTTTGTGACACGTGATTTCTTTTTTTAATTTCTGTACGTACATTTTAAATCAAGAAGTACGCGAAATTATCCTATATTGAAGATTCTATGAAATTGGGTTTAAGCTGCATTATAAATATGGCTTTCGACATCACGGTCATAAATTCGGCAACAAGAGCTTTAACGACAGAAGGTGATGATATTTACGGGATAGGGGAACAGTACAGTCTGCATTGCTGGGGAGGCTGAGGTTACGTGGAAATCATAACCTCCATTCATTAGTGTCGAAGGCGAGGATGTTTTCCGAGGTAGACGTAAATATTTTTATTCCGGAAGTTTTATATCTGCGTGATTGCTTTTGTGGTTATCCTAATAAAGGGGCTACGACATAGTAATGCATAGCCTTAAACACTCACACAGACAATTACAACTGAAATAGTTGCATTGTCTCTAAGTGTCTTACAAGTACAAATTTTACTTCCGTGTATAATACGTTACTAGAAGTTTACTGCGATATATTTTGTGTTGCATTGTCTTTAAGTGTCTTACAAGTGACGATTTTATTTCCGTGTATAATACACTATATTATTTAAATTAAAGTTTTACTTTCGTATCGCAACTCATTTAAAAAGCATATTATATTAGATATTTTATTTTATTATATATGTATATTTATCAGTTATTCAACATTGTTGAGGTGAATATGTGGTTTTATTACATACTTATTAATAAATACTTTTTTTGTATATGCGATACGACAAAATTGCCGTAACCCAGTTCAGCCCTCGCCGTATCACACCCCAAAACCCGTATCAGCCCTCGCCGTATCACACCCCTAAACCCGTATCAGCCCTCGCCGTATCACACCCCTAAACCCGTATCAGCACTCTCCGTATCAGCCAACAAAACCCGTATCACACCCCTTTTGAAAATGTTTCGTTTTTCGATATTTCAAAAGAAAAATTGATCATAAGATAGTAGATCATTCCGTGTTTTATTAATATGTATGTACTACTCAGAATAAAACGTGCCTCGACCAATATCAGCCCTCAGGCCTTCGGCCTCGGCTCTCGGGCTGATATTGGAATCTCGGGTTGATAGTGGGTGTGATATGGAAAAGGGCATGTTTTATTCTCTACATATGGACCTGAGAAAGTGATATTAACTGAAACAAAGTTGAGGTTAATATCACTTTTTCAGGTCCATATAATCACATATTCATCGAAATAAAAGTCCGAAATTGTTGTATTAGATTCTTACTAATTTTTCAATCACAAAACAAGATAGAACATAGTGCAATGTAAAAGCGAGCGGAGGCAAATACTGAATTTGTCTGAGAGCATTTCGACGTTACAATTGAATTGATACCAAAAAGCAACTACTGCTACCTGTTTGTATCATCTTTGAGCTGTGATTTTGTCGTCATGTTAGTATTTTTGATCTATTTTACTTCAAGACTCTCCAGCGACAGTCGATTAGAGACGGTAAATCGAAATTTAAATACACCATTTGCCCTGTTCAATAGATATATTAATACAGCGACTTGGTGAAATTTGTTGTCTTTTTTAATTGGATTTTAGAAGTTATGTGTTGTTTCCGTGCCCTCTGTGATAGTTGTTCGAGCTTTATTATTTCCCGACCTCTGCTGACTTTTTATTTCACTTTTAATGTCAAACGATGACGTCATGTCTGTCGAATCGAACGATGACATGCGCACAGTGACATCAGTGCTTATGGTTGTTAGTCCGTCACGACATTATTGTGGATGGGTCATGTCTACCTTTGAAATGTACGTTCTTTGTTTCTTTCTTTCCTTCTTTCGTTCTGATTGACAATGCTTTTACAAAATACCAATTTACTAATAGATGAAAACCATTTGATGTATCGTGCCTCTTTGTCCTACTTAAGATTTAAATATGCAAATTACCATATTTGACTTCAAAAGGATTCTTATAACTGCCTCAACAGGATTTGGTCATCAATGGAAACATGTTTTCAAAACACATTTCAAAAGCGACCTAGTTCTTCTTCAAAGAATTGAACAGCATGTATTTCACTGTTCATGCCGGTATGAACGAAGATCGGTTTCACACATATTTTCCATGAATCCTTAGCGTGCTTCAAGGAATACATATATATATACAACCGATTGGCGTCGGTATGGACCAGCATGAACTTGAAAAGAAATGCCGTTAAATCTTTCATATGTATGAAACCAAAGTATTGCATTCGAGAGCGAAAATGTATCTCTTACAATCATATACAGCGTGTGCTTGTGGTCGAATGTAACATAACTCACACCATGAAATTACACAAATCAAGTCACATCGTAGGAGATACTACAAAGCAAAAAGCGTTTTTGTGACCAAGATCAACATCTTATCAGTGCAGTTTTCTTAAGTGTGATATTGTGTTGTTTATACAGCGTAAAAGATAAAAGATCATCAAAATGCATTTTTGCGTTTCTGCACTAAGATCAAACACTGAAAGCTGCCCCGTCATTTCCGAGACGTTCGATACGCCTCAGACGTTTCCGTTTGAAGTAGCTACAAGAAGAAAATTGACATGCAAACATCACAGACGCCTTCTCGGAAACCAACTAACGAGAAAATGAGCTAACAATAACAAAAAACAGAAATCAAAAGAAATCAAAACAAATTCACAGAATCTGATTCAAATATACGCAAAGTTTTGTTAACCTACCTGCGCTTAATATGTCAGCACGGAGTCTGGAAATAAAATAGTATTTACTTAACTTCGTTTCAAATAAATTAAGTAAAATACTAAATATAAGAATAAAGTGATATTTACAGTCTATCATATTTGCATAATGACTGATTTATTGAAAGGTCTCTACCTTCTAAACCATTTTATTAAAGACAAACCTGAAACTCCGTTACGACATTTGTAAAGAAAAATAGATGACAAAGATTTTGAAAGCAATTACCAGTAAAAACCACACAGGGAAACATCAAAAGTTAATTTGGGAGTATTAATCTTAAAAAATGTTTCTTCTGTCATTTTAAAAGAAACAGTAAATTATCCTTTGCATGTCCAAAGGGAGGTTGTAAGGTACATTAAATCTTTTTTTTCTTTTAAACATCAAATTCCTTAAGTGTGATTTTGTGTTTTCGGAAGAGTTAGTGGGCTCCACAATATGGTCAGTTCTGCGTGCTTGTGGGTCACACAGGCGGCACCAGCTCCTTCAGGTACACTGGAAAATTGTTACGAAGATCTTGATAACGGACACAAAACAAAATGTACTAATTACTATTTTATATAAAAATAAAACACTGTACAAGCACATAAGGAAAGGATTCCAGTATGTTACTACATTTCGTAGCAGGGCGGGCTTGTGTAATGTAGGAGCGTGAGGCAGCATATATTGTTGTAGGTACCCTGATCATTTTAATAAGAAGGGGTTAATACCCACACGAACACGATCGTACTGATGGCGGTTTTGTACTAGTAGTCTTTGCAAGGACACCAGGGTGGGCTCTATATAATACCAACAGCTTGGCAGGTTTAATGGAATGGTAGGATTGCAGGCCTTTCTTGTGGTACATTGAAAAATTGTTGCGAAAGACCGTTAGTAGGTTCAGCATCAGTGCAAGGACGGATTAGAGGATTTTACGAGTCTCCTTCAACTTATCAAGACTGATAGAAATGTAAAATGTTAGTTTAGACGGAAACGTCATTTCTTTCTTTCAAGGAATCGACAACAAGGGAGGTAATAAAATTATCGACCTTATTTCTTTATACAACATACGTTGGCATGCATTTTACGTACAAGTTGCTTCTTGCGAAAATTAAGACCAACGGCACAGACGTGGGTTAAGTGGTGTGCGTCTGTGATATTGTACTAGAGCCATTTCAGAGCTCTCTCCATACAAAAGTCAATAACAATTTCTTTATGAAGCGGAAAGGCCGCATATATCTTTAACAGAGAAATATGTCCAGACGGTTTGGTGTGACAATAATAGTTGACCCCCCGCAATCTCGAAAGGAGCCCATTAACCATACAATACGTGATTTACGTCACTAAGTCATAGGGGGAAATAGCAGTTTAAGTGAAAAAGTGTGGTTTCTGGACGGTTTGGGGAGTTTATAACACAGTTGACGTCATTATCACGGCCGTCAACATCGTTTCTGATAAATTTCGATCATCATTGGACCCAATTTCGTCAAATCGCTGCTGTATATTTTGTAAAAAGGGGAAGGTATCAATGACAAATATTTCAGTCTTGTCTGGGTATGTCGAGTTCAATTTGTCTTGATTAATCTGGGATAATTGTACGTTATTGGGCACGTTGTGTTTCTTTTTTGTCTACTCCCTGTTTCAAGCTGTGTTTTTTGTGTACTTCCGGTCGGCCGTTGTCGGAATCACGTGACTGTGTAGGATACCATGCTGTTTTAACATTTCTGTGAAATTTCGATTGTATGACGATATTTTTGATAGACATCCTCTTCATATAACATGAAGGGTTAAAGAAAGTCTATCGAATATTACTGCTTAGCTATACAACTTCTACATTATTCTTTCAATTGGTGAGATTGTATTGGCATCGATGTTCTAGTTTTAAGGAGTGTGTATCGTCTTAACTCATTGTTGACGCAAAATAAAATATATGATGATGCATGTCAAAAAACAAGCCTTGAAAAGCCAGTAAAGCGGTCAAGAATCGTAAAAGGAAATGGAAATGGATGCAAAAAGGTGGTTTGGTTACGCGCCGTCCCCCGATCGGACGTGATAAGTACGCGGTCACCTGTCGGAACATGTGGGTTTTCTCCGGGTGTTCCGGTCTCCTCTCACATTAAGAAATTCCACGCTATTTAATATCCGGGCCGACAAGAATGACTTATTTGTTGAAATGACTTGTTACACAATTGTAGTAAAATAAATAAAGTATCTCCAATGGAAAAGGTGCGGAACGACCCTTAGGTAACATCATTTGTTTCTAAATAACAGAGGCATGAATGTATTGGTTGCCTTCATATGTCTACAGCTTCTTGTTCAAAATTTCAAATCATCAGATTGCAGCCCTGTTAAAATATAGCTACGTCATCCGTCATTCGTTAAAACACAAATCAGATACCTTCAAAGAAATTAAGTAGTGGAATAAATATCTCGGTCAAAGTGGTTAAGGCGTCTGGCATTCTGCTACAGTACCACTAGCCCTCCACCACCGGGTCGCGGGTTCGAGTCCTACGTGGGGCAGTCGCCTGGTACCGACTGTTGGTCGGTGGCTTTTCTCCGAGCGAGCTTTCCTCCACCACCAAAACCTGTCACGTCCTTGAATAATGACCATAGCTGTTAATACGACGTAAAACACAAACCAAACAAAATATCTCGGTCCGTCTCTTGTTTAACGTGGTCCAAATACCGGCGTCGGTAGTTACATATAGTCCTTCGTGACCCCTTTTTTCTTAACACTGTTGCAGAATCTTGAGACCGGCTTTGGCAAAGGCGGCTAGGCATCCCGAAGTCTATGTATTGATGTGACTGTAACACAGTCTGAAGTCCAGTGGTGGGATCGTGTGTCATCTGGGTTCCTCTGTATTATATAACTGTAGCACGATCTAGAAACGGGTTGTAGCAATGGGTCCTCCGGGGTCTCCTTCTTTATGTAACTATAACGCGGTATTGGGGTCGCAACTGCGGAGATAGTTAATCATCTGGGCCCTTGGCGGCGTGAAGGTCACTCATTTCTCAACAGGCTATGTTGGGATACTTACTGCTATCGTGCGAAAGACCAGTGAATTATTTGGAAACCGTTAAATGGCCAGTAATGGACATTGTCCTAAGCAGGCGCTCATGTAAATTAAAGATTTTTGTTGACATAACAGTTATGGACCTTTAGGAGAGACAGCCATTACGGTGGTACCAGTTTATTAACTGGTGAAGAACTCGACCACATAAAACCGCATTAGGATCGGACAGTGTCTAGTAAACCAGGCGATCAATTGTCTGACAGAGAGGCTGTATTGTCTTTTGTGTCCAATTAAGTGTGATGTATGTATATGTGTATATATATACAGAGACATGGTAGGAACAACAGCTTTTCTTCTGTTACTATTTATGTACACGTACACAAATCGATGGACAAAATCACAAAAGAATCGTACATTTTATTTACGAGCTGATTGGTCGTGTATTTCAGTCGTTATGTTTTTGACGAAGATTGTGGTCGTGTTTTGTGGCTAATTTAATTGTTCCTTTTTATTTGTGATAGGAATATATATTTTGATTATGAATATTAGTATATATATATTAGGAGGCACAGTAGTTAAGTGGCAGGACGCCGGGTTCGTGACCGAATGGTGACGGATTCGAGTCACGTCACGGCACTGTGTTGTATCTTTGAGCAAAATTCTTTACTCCGCTTGTTCCAGTCTACTCAACAGTAAACGAGTAGGTGGTTTGGCAGTGCTAGAATTGTTGAATGTTAGCTGTGAGCGCCAAAATGGCATCACCGACTGTATGCTCTCCAGGGAGTTAAAAACTATATTGTCTGGTTGCAAAGGCCCTATAACCACGCATAATAATTTGTGAACCGCTTTGAGACGACCTACGAACTAGGTTGTGATAAAGCGGTATTCCGTCTTTGCGTATTGCAGAGTTATCTTCTCTTGAGAGCAGGTATTGATTGTTACGTCATAGGTCTGTGTGAAAAAAATTACGTCGTTTTCCCAAAAATTGATGACGTTACTCTCACAAACAAGTGACGCAACAATCAATACCTGCTCCCAAGAGAAGATAACTCTGCAATACGCAAAGACGGAATACAAGAACCTCGAATTATTATAACATCTCGGTTTCATTGTCACTACCACGATTATCGTTTTGAGAACATGGAATTACCTTGATTTAACCTGTAATGACATGACGGTGATCATCGAAATAGCAGGTGACGCTTTCCCTGCCGGAACGCGTGGCATTATTTCCATTGCCCTTCCGAAATATATTTCCGTGTACATCTTCTATTTTCATACTTTGTGCTAATTTTATTGAAATTGTTATGCTTTTGTTTCCTCTAAGGTATTTTTTGTATATTGATATCTTTGTATGACTGCTTTACTGAAGAATACCGTTTTTCCATGCGATATATTTATAATCACGCTAGGTCGCGTTAGATTCAAATATCACGCGAAAAACCACTTTAACCTTACGTAAGACGTATATGTATACATCAATTGAATTAAATTCATGCAAATAAGTATAGGGCATTTTGGAAATGTATTTTGCATGGAACACAAACTATCTTCGAAAAGCTCTCCACCACTCGAGGCCTCTGTGGGGCAGCCGCAAGACGATAGAAATAAAAATGTCATTCAACCTATCCGTTGCCTAAATATGTACCTTGTTTGTAGCTTTCTATATACACTAAATACATTTTTAAATAGGTTTGTCCATATTTCGTTTTTCTTGTAATTTTTGTAAACTCATTGAATATTAACAGGAAACCTCATGAGAAATCAATCTCTGGATCCGCCACGAAAAGCACATTTCGTTTTTGTTATGACCACTAACGTATACTGACGTTGTTCAGTACTACATGTATCTTAAGCCCAAAAGATTACCTCCCCTTTAAGAACTCAAAAAGTGCAAGTCAGCGCAGAGTTGGTAAAACAAGGAAAATTATTATCTAAATTGCATAAAGAGAAATCTATAAAATCCGCATACCAATCCCACCGCTGTCTGTGTCTGCTTAATCTCTGCTGCGAAGAGCATGTAGCACAATTATGATTTTAGATATCGTTGTATAAAGTAATTTGACACACTAGAAGCGAGTTATGTACTGTTAAACTAACCCATTCTGGAAAAACGTATCGTTTTATCGCCGTGCTGAAGATTGATTAAATACAATAAAATTGTTCAGGGCTGAAATACACTGTCGGTTATCGAAAGAAAAATCTGGAAACATCACACTTTGATAACAGTTCAATTAGCAATAATAAATGGTTTTATTCTCGCAGATAAAATTAGAAATAACATAATGTGCAATTATTTACGGACAATTAAATGTCACCCGTACACAATGGTCGACACGCGCATCGTAAATCTCCTGCTAACGACGTCACGACGAGAAAAGCCCTACTTCTGTACGTGCGATTAAGTTGTTAAGGAATAGTAAATCATTTCTATGCGAACCGTATCATTTCATCGTCGGTAGTATTATGTTATAATGATGATATGCGGAGTGCGGATCGGTCGGAGTGATCGGATCGGAGTTCAGAACTAAGCCGGGTTTTTTTTACCCGAGAAAGACATTCATTTGTGAGAATTAATTTGATATTTTATCAAACTTGATTGAAAGGATGGTCAGCTTAACTAACTGTTAGCTTAATTTTTATAACATTAGATATCTAAAAATTATACAACTCTTTCTAGAAATGTTCTATACAACGAGTTTATCAAAAAGCATATGTTGTGAAGTTAAGATTTACTTTGCCATTTTCAAAAATATCGCGTTTTTTTTTCAAATGTCATCAGGCTTATCGTGTTTTTTCTTAAAGTAGTTTCGGTTTATATCGATCAAATACAGATTGGCGAGCGCAATGGTTCCTCAATAAATGAAGCTCACTGACCTTGTGCACCGTTATAACGTATTGTGATAGACGGTGGATGCTATCAGCGAAATGTTATACAATTATTAACGTTTATTGCGACTAATACAATGAGTAAGTTTCCCGTGTAAATCGTACCTATGTTTGTTGTATCACACATAAAAGTGATAGTTTTACTCCAAGGATATATCGGTACATGTTCATGAATATTTTGTGTTTATCAAAAGATGACCGTATTCGCCCGAAAGCTAAAGTGAATTAGGACCATAATCTTATATGGATATATGAATTCATTCCTTCATTCAGTAAGTTGGTCAGTAAGTCATACATATATTCATGTACTTACTTACTTACTCGTTCATTCATTCACTTAATAACTCATTAATCATTCAACGAATTAAACTAATATGCAGTTGGGCCACCAATATAATTCCCATTTCCTTTTCAGTTTCTTGTGTCGGGGTTTCTCTGTAACTGTATAAACGTTTAATCGTTGTAATACACGTTATGACAATTTGCATGCCAGATTGATAGAAAGGTTAAATACTGTTGATCTTTGTTGAAATTTCACGGTATAGCCATCCATAGCCCGTTCGTTTATTCAGTCAAGAGCATTGTCCATTTTGACAGATTATTATCAAATCGAGTAAGTTGTTTATGGGTCCAAATTGAATGAAGTCGTTCGATAGCGGTCTTGGAAGAGGACGAGAACGACCGCTCGTTGAAGCATAAAGAAATTGTGCAGAAGGTCAAGGGCTTCGCGCAAACAGTGTGTGACGCTATGACAATCACGTTGTTCATTATTGAAGGGGAATTGATTCTAAGTCAAAACTAATCGAACCCTGATGAATCAACACTCTTTAGGCCTCTTGAGTTGTTCAGTGGAAGTTGGGAGGACTGGAAATTGTCACGAAATTTCCGGAAATCGTCAACAAAATCAGGAATAATTACTCACACATTATAAAATAATGAGATTCATATCAGGACTATGTCCATATACGGTATCATTCTTCTCCGCTCCGGCACCTCGTGAAGGAACAGAAAGCCAAACACAGGAATAATTGAGTGACCAAACGGATAGCCCGGTACATGGATCATCTAGTGACGGAGAAAATAGGCTAGCATATAAATAAACTAGTGACTATGAAAATAGCCAAGCAAAGGGATAACCCATTAGTAAAGAAAATAGCAAAGCAAAATAATAATCAAGTAACCGTACAGATAGCCAAGTAGAGTGATACACTAGTAAAAGTACAGACCGCCTACAATATAAATGATCAAGTGACCGAGCTAATAGCCAAGCACAGGTATAATCTAGTAGCAATGAAGATATTCAAGCAAAATGATAATCCTGTGATCGACCGTGCAGATATAGCCTACATATAGCAACGCATATTGATCATTTAGTGAACGAGAAAACAGCCTAATTATATATAATGAAGAAACCGTCCAGATAGCTCAGCATAGAAATAATCCAATAAGCGAACATAAAGCCAAGCTCGGGAAATAGCTCGTGAACTTACACACAAATATTTTACTAAACGAGCAGATAGCCAAGTGCAGAACTAAGCAGGTAGCCAATCACAATAATATTCTAGTTAACGCGCAAACAAAAACTACCACGAAAATACTATATTCCCCGATCTGATAGCCAAACACAGGGATAATCTAGAAAAATATCATATAGACAAGCATGCACAGGGATATTTCAGAATCGTGAAGGCAGACAGCCTAGCATGAACATAATACAAGGTTTATTCACCAATCTATTGGTCAAGCAAAGGGATCATCTAGTAACTTAGCATACAGAAAATCACAAGGATCACCTAGTAGCCCAGCAAAATTATAGCCAAACTCCAGTATCGTGCAGGCTGACAGCCTAGCATGAAAATATTACAATATATATCAATCGTTTTATTAGCCAAGCACAGATTATATTTACTCAGATTGACAATAGAGGTCATCGCCAAACACTCCGTTCACCCAGATTCGGACACGATCTCATAGGGATGAAAATATCATTTCAAAAAATGGACATAACTGTGAACTAATGAATTCTGACGGATTCTTGAATAGCTAGCCACACATCTTTATGATTTTTATATGGGAAATTAACTGTTGAATGTTTTAATTCTTTACTACAATCAGAGTCACATAACGCCAATGTCCACAGTTGATGAAGCCAATCACGGAACCCTGCGCGGGTTCAACGTAAGGACAGACATGCGTATTGTATTAACAGCAAATTATCGAGAAAGGCAACACTATAGGCACACCGTCCTGTTAAATCGGGGGTATTCTTCTGTGACTTTTGTTTAGTGAACAGAAGCGAAAGCAAAATTGATTTCCTAAAAGAAGTAAAACTGTCGATTCTGCAAATGATGATGGGAGGGTTTTGTGAGTTGAGACATCAGTAGATGCCATGTTTTAGATCATAATCTGGTTCAACGCGCATGTTTAGTGTTGGTGTTCCCAACTGTCCGGCATATTGGAATAAACCGTAAAACCAATGATGTGTGCTTCGTCCCGAATCACAGCAGTACAGAAGCGCTTCAGTATATTCCTTTGCATTAAGGAAACTTTTTACAGTGTATTTTTTTTATGCTAAATCCAAGTTATTGAATTTCATCAAAAAGATGATATTAAAGTATATATTTGCAAACGCAATGCAATAGAATAGTTTTGACGTGTTTTTCCCACGAAAGTTTATGGCGTCTAATAAACACGTTCAATTACTTTAACATGAGTTCTGTTTTAAAACTTTACAATTTCCTGGCTCAGTGTACTGGCTGCATATCACGATATTTCAAACCAAACATTTTTATAAAGAACTAAAAGTAATGATTAGACATTTCGTTTCGCCTTGGGATTTTATGTAACAGCCGATGAAACTAATTATTGTAGCACGTACCGAAGTTAGACCGACACTAGTTTGGTATTAACAGTTACCGGAGTTTGTGTCTCTAAGCGTTCGATTACTCACGCTTGCACGCACTTAATGAAACTGTGCACACAACAGAGATAAACATACACTAATTGATCACCATACCGTCACTTTAAGTGTATTTCACAGCCTGTAGCTCTATGTAAACTAAAATAGATTTGATTTTTGAGTTTTTTTTCCGCTCCGACACTTTTCGATATTTTCTAATGAACTTTGTTATGTTCCACTAATTGGCATTGATGAACGAATGACTCGTTCGCTAGATTTTTGTAAAAAAATAACATGTCGAAATTCATGTGCAAATATCTTAGTTTTTTAATAAATGTGGCCTTTAATTAAGTGAGGAGACTGATGATACTTCAATTTGATGTGACGTTCGTGAGATTTACTTTGGAAAGTTAAGCTTGATAAAACACTGAATGAAAAACAAATCTTAATGTGTTACAAATAAAAAGAATTGTCCCGAGCAGGGCTTTGCCTTATGATATTGAAAGAGTCGGTCAGAATGTCAGAATGTATGTTGCAACACACTATTAAGATTAAACAGAGAAATGAATCATCCTCAAATGAGGACACAAAAAACCTACATGAAAAGTTGCACAGAAGTCGCCTCGTTTAATCATGTCCTGACATATAGGAATTGGCGGTATATGTAGCTTTATTTAATTAACGCAATATTTTTCCATGCAACGACACTGTGTCTTGCATATCAGTATATCATGATACGGATAACAATATATCGTTATTTAATAATACATATAGCAATACATCGATTTATCACAATACACATCACATTATATCGATATATCATGATACGTATCATAATTTATCGATATATCACAATATATCGATATCTCATGGAATGTATCACAATATATCGATTTATCATGAAACGTATAACAGCATATCGATATATCATGCTATGTATGACAGTATATCGATATATCATAATACTTATCACAGTTTATCGATATATCATAATGCTTATCACAATATATCGATTTCTCATGAAACGTATCACAATATATCGATATATCATGAAACATATCACTATATTTCGATATAGCGTCTCATTTTTGGTGCATGAATTGGTATCTATGCTCCTTTTCTACGTACAATGCAAGGTTTTTCTTGCTTTTAATGGCAATACTACCGTTATACAGTATTGCCAATGTTAACCTTAAAGGGGATGAATATGTAATAACAATAGATTATGGAATTTCTCCATAAACAATAAATGTCTCTCTTTGATTTACGCCATAAAATTTTGAAATTTTCAATATTCAGATTCCGGGCAATGTACATGTACTAACAAAAGACAAGGTGCACAATGTTCTTATACAGAAGAAATTGAGAAATGTCAATTTCTGTCGATATACCAATTATATTAGGACAGGACCATGTAAAAAACACTGTATTACAATATACCCAGCTGTAAATTATTTGTCAGATTTCCATTTTACGTGAAAAATGTATGTGTTGCCCCGCTGTGCTCATGCAATCGTTATACCGTCGGAAAAAAATGGAGACTTCCGCAGATTTACAAGGCAGATGCTTGATGGTTTTCTAAACTTACATGGAATTCCTGCGATAAGGCTCTCAATATTTCGATACCGTAATATGAAGGTATTGCTTCTCCTCATATCGTAATACACATATCTTTTCTGGGCTTTAACACATTAGCTCGAGATATCTGCTGTTCTCAATTAACCTTGATCAATCTTAAAAAAAACCACTTAAATAAGCTTATTAACTAAAAAGCTCCAAAATCTTCACTCATTTATAAACAAAACTAAAAAGAACCCTATTGGAGAAAAAAAACGGAAAGTAAAAAAGTTGTAAAATGGTCCTGTTACACTGCAAGTCTGAAAAGAAAAGCAGCAACAAAAATACGGTGTCGATAGATTTCAGAAATGTATAAAACATGTATTCGTGTATCTTTGCTTGAGAAATAACTTCAAATATGTCCTTTATTATGTGACAGAGAAGTTAATAGGTTGTGTGTGTGGAAAAGAATCGAACGATATTATTCTTCATTTCCTTATAATATGTCCTAATCTGTAGAAAAGTAGAGATCTATTATTTGACAGAATAGTAAAATCTTCATGCATTTATAAATTTTCTTTTTCTCCTTTTACAAGTCCATGTATGATAACATGTACGATGTCGTTATACGCAGTATATATATAAGTAATTATGTACATGAACCATTTGAGAAAAAAATCTATCAATTTATTTCAACCTTGAATTCAGGGTTAAACGTTTTATAACCACGACTCTAACGGTAACGACATGCTCTGTAATGTGTATTTTATTACACTGTCGCGATTGCGATTCTCCAAAACCGACACACAGCGATACAATTTAAGTCGTTCAAGGACGTGCCTCCATGTGTGTAATATATACGTGCATGCGTGTGTGTGTGTGCTGGAGGCAGAATGTGAAAGTGTCTTTGTCCTGTGATAGCACGGACCTGGGCCCGTATTCATGAAACCGTTTTCATGCTCAAGCATGGATTATGTGCTCAAGTCTAATTTCTTGTTCCAGTTATAAATCATTTAAAACATCTTAGTTTGTTAAAGTTTTGGACAAAAATTGAGGAAACTTGAAGCCGCATACTATTTTCAATATTTAAATTTGTGTTTTTGATCGTTGACATTATTTAGATTGGCTACAAGAAAGCTGGCTTGAGCATGAGAACGGTTTCATGAATACGGGCCCAGATGTCGATGAACCAATATCAATCGCAAATGCTTTTGTTTTGGAAATGACAATTCAAAGACTCTTGTTTATGTTTTAATGTACTCATAAAAAATGACGTCACCGCTTCGCTTTTGATTGACTGATACAGTAGCGCAATAATTTCTAAGAGAAAAGAGTCCATCAATAAAAGTGGATTTCCACAGGGATGGTGTAAAGTAGATTAGCAAAAGTCATACGAACATGAGAAAAGAGAACATGTAGATCCTACATTTGGTCGGATGGCGCTGTGGATAGTGCACACGTCTTTCTCCGAGACGGCCGCGGGGTTCGATTCCCCGCTCGGACGTAAACAAGCTTTAAGTGTTGGTTAACAATCCCGAACAGGTGGGATTTCTCCGGTTTCGTCTCCCATTAAGACTCTCTGCGCGCTTAAATTCGGGCTATCAAGAGTGATTAATATCAGTTGTAATAACTTGTTTCATTAAAGTTGTACTCAAATGGCCATAGCTGTTGATAGGACGTTAAACAATGCTAAACCAAACCCAACCATTAATGTTTTAAAATAAAGAATATAGTCTAAACAAAGACGGGAAAATAAAACATACAGTTTCCATGTGTTGCAATGTGGGCAGAAGATCAAGGCTTGGATTCAATATATACGACAGCCAAGGTCTTATGTGAAACGTTTACGCCACGTTATTGTGTTGTTAAACAAGTTCTGGTATTTTGAACTAAAATGTAACAGACATGTTCTGTATTGAAAATAATCACAAAATGGCTATAAACATTAGGTTCTTTTCCATACATGTTTGTATAATTTAGCAACATACATGTAGCTCACCGTCCCGGCGTTGTTCATGTTAGCTTAACCAGTACGTTAGCTTAGCCAACTGCTCTAAGACATCATTTTGTGGAATTCCTGAAATTCCTCTGTCCGTACACGTTTGGCTCTAGTTGTTCTGGGCCCGTATTCATAAAGCGATTCTCATGCTCAAGCATAAATTCTGTGCACAATTTAACTTTCTTGTAACTCGCTTAAATCATGGGATTCGGTCAAAATCAAGTATACTAGACATTTAAAAAAATGGTATTTGGTTTGAAATCTCTCAAAAACTCTTCCCAATTATTGACAAATTGTGATGGGTTTTTTTTTTCATACATTTTGATACCGGAACAAAATATGGTCTTGAGCACAGAATCAGTGTTCGGGTATGCTAAACATTTCATAAGCTCCGGCAGGGCCCGTATTTATGAAACCGTTCCCATGCTTTAGCATGCATGTTTTGCTCAAGCCTTATTTCTTGTTCCTGTTATAAATTAATAAAACAAAATTCTTTGTCAATGATTTGGAAAAAGTTTTGAAGAAACTTTAAGCCGAATACTGTTGTTAGTATTAACAATGCACTTTTTAATCTTTTGACGTAATTGAAATGAGTTACAAGAAAGCTGGTCTGAGCAGAGAACCGATGCTTAAGTATGAGAACGGTTCCATGAATACGGGCCCGTATGTAAAAGACACACGTTTACATTTTTCAACAAGATTTCAGTGACATGTTAAACTTGCAAATGACGTCTATCTAAAATACCAACGTCGTGCGCCTTTCGTGATTTCACAGACTATGATGTCATTACAGTCGACTTCAATATGCATTTATTTAAAAACACAGACGACAATACATTCAAAATGCCAGACACTGAAATGTTTCAATAAGCTGGTAAAAGATCACAGCAGTCAAGAATGAGATAGACCGAGAATTAAAACAAGTTGAGGAAAACTACGATCTAATCCAAACAGTGTCTGTTACAAGTCAAGGAAGGGCCGACTTAAATAGCGACGAACTATCGGAGAAGACTTAAGTGTGATGTACAAACGCATGGAAATAGCTATTTCTGCAGACACCCGCCGATTTAAAAGTGAGAAATAAGAACAACAGGTTCCAAAGACAATAGATGTGTTGGGTTTCCCATTGTATTGATCAGATATGGATAAATAGTGTGATACACATTAATAAGAGATATTGAAAAACACCAGAATAGGACTGCTGTATCCCACTGCAAATGTACTGTAAAGTCGACTAATGTGTACCCACTGCAAATGTACTGTAAAGGCGACTAATGTGGGCCCACTACAGATTTAGAGGTTATCGTCCGTGTCTTCTAGGAAGGGACATGGAAGGTACCAAAACTGATTGGTTACCCCATTGCAAAACTAGGGATCTTTCCGTTTCCTACCTTTCCTGTCTTCTTTCGTTCTTTTTTGTCTTTTTCTCTATTCGGCAGTGTTTCCCTAGGTACCCGTCCTTATAGATCCTGGTTATTGCGAGGACGTCAAAGGCGTCCGTACCACTGCCATAAATGTAACAAAGTATTGGAATATTTTTACCCGGCATGCCTATAGCTTTTGTTAACCATTTCTAAAAAGAAAACCATACCATGCAGGATTGTTTTAAGGAAAAGACAATGGAAATGAAATAAATAAAATATACATACGGAAGCAAAGGCATGCAAGGATTATATCAATTATCCACTTATAATATATGACTGAAACGGACTAGATATAACAAAGAGAAGACAGAACGAATCTATGAAAAGTATGTGACCCGAAACCGAAACCTGTCAGTCTTTCATTATCATATCATAGTCCAGTTTTTGGAAATATTATATATGCTATCGCTCCAAGAAATAGATCTATCCAACTTTCCTGTGATGAGGAAATACCGACTGTAACGTGTAATGAACCCTTCTGTAGCCCGCACGTGACTACTGCATCGATATGTACATTTACACTCAGCCTTGCTCACCAATCACTCGGGTTACACTTGAGACCTAGAACAACATTAAACGGCGCTATGTCTACAAAACATATTGAGGCCTATGACTCCCAGACCGATCGTAACTCCTCGGCACTTACCCTGCATCCCATTTATTAGAGATTAAAAGCTTCTTGTACGATGGATAATACGTGATTATAAGTAAACCATTTGTACGGGGCTCGTCAAAGGGGGGCGCTAGAAAAGCTAATGCTATGGTTCTTTGTTGTGTTTGTAAATGCTGATGCAGCCACTTATTGTATCTAATCCATGAAACACTCCATTTGTTAATAGTCGGAACTTATCTCAAAGTGGTGTATTGCTTGAGAGACAATTTCCTCCTTGGTACCCCACGTTAGTAGATGATTAACAGTAAAGGACGTCATAGAGGGTAAATACGGGGCCGAACTGGACATCTGGTTCCGGATTCCGGAAAATGTATCGGACTATTTCATTATTTTTTTGTATCTCATCATATGTTAGTGATTTTGACTTAAAAGCACCGGATGGGCATTACTGACTGGAGCCATCACATGCATTCTCTGAAAAAAGGGTTTTAAACGAATGAAACAAAATATGACTGACATCGCATATAATGGTACACATTGATGTCTATACACATTGTAATAGGCGCGATTTGGGCAAACACAATGGGTCGTCAGAACGCGTATTACTGTTCTGTTTTACGTTTACACGCTGGTCAGCCCTCGAATGACCATACATGTTACCTTTGCCTCAATTATTTAGAAGTTAATTCAATTTAATTTGAGGAAATATTATAGTGATTTGGTTGTGAAATTTTAAAAAGTTGAAGTTAAATCTTATTCTAATTTGAATGATCTCGTAGTAATACCATCAAGTAATAACATGTCTAGTTGTTCATCCAGTATTCAGAGTTCATCTCAGAAGGGAAAATCACATGCAATTATACGGATAGCATTTATATGAACGCACATTATATTCTTCTGATTCAAATATCTGTAATTTGCTCGAAAGTCGTTGATGGGCCGTAACACAATCGGAATCTTATTGGCAAGGATTAACAACAGGTAACAAGTAATTCCTCCCAAGGGTTAACGATTGTCTCAAATGTGGCCGCGTCATGTATGAAGTCCGTTTCAATTTATAATAATCGATTTGAAAAGATGAAATTGGTCAATTGATTCATTGTATGAATCCAAAAATGTCATGAAAGTGCAGGACTATCAAAAGCTTCATGGGAAATGTCTCCCGTTTTCTACATTTGAAAATCGATCAGTTATAGTCACATGGGAATGGATTGACACGGAATATAATTTAAAAAGACAAAACTGAAACAAACTGACGGTCAACATTGTAATATTTTCTCGTTACGATGGTCAGTACCATTTAGAAGTAGAAGTAGAAGTCTGAGAAGAAAACAGAGTAAAACCAGACGGTGTCTTTTAACGTTTTCGTGTGATATAATGATAGATTTCAGAAATAAGTAATATAAGTGTACATGTACGACATGGTCCTTCAATGTTTTTCATCCTTTGCCACAAATTCATGAACAGGTATTGTTTGCGACTTTGAGTTAACACCAATAGTATTTTTTTACACTAATCTCTATGTAAATGCACACTAAAACATTTTAACTAAAATTCCAAAAAAAAAAACATGCAACGAAATAATAAAAAGCCATGAAACAGTAAACACTTTTAAACAAGGGGTGTAATTAAAAGGACGTAATGTACTTATTAGGGAATTGACGATTTGTCGTTATTATTTGTAAACCGAGAATTCACATCAAGTTGGTAGCATGCATGCACTTGCAGCAAAAATATAAACAAAGAAATATTGAATCTTTTTCTACTTTTGTAGCATCAGATGTCGATAGACTGGCGTTGTCTACTGTGTGTACCACAATTGTATTTGTAAAGCATTGGTATAAACATGTCTTTGTGTACTGTCTATATAATTTGATAAAATGTTCAATATATATCAATTTTACATGGATATCATCCACAATAGAATTCCTATTATCAATATAAATTTTAAAAAGCCATGTTTATGGTTACCGTCTATAAGATCATGTTTAAGATACCAATGACCTTTCACAAAGGCGGCCGGAGTTCGATTTCCCGATCGAACGTGAAAGGGTATTGGGTCAACTGCCCGAGCACGTGGGTTTCCCACGGTTATTCCTGTTTCTCCCCCCCCCCCCCCCCCTTTAGACCCCTTATGATATATGACATATTTTAAGTAAATGTTGTAAATCGCTGTTAATGATATTAATTATGATTTACGACATACTTAACTGTAGAAATGGTGATAAGTTATGCAACGAAAATGTCAACGATACACTTACAATTACGTCAAATATGTCAACCATTTAATATGTATTTACATGATGTATAATGAGTGATTATCTTCACGCTTTTAATTTCCGACTTGGATGAAACTGCCAATTACAATGTTTAGCTTTATTAAATATATGCAAATGCGTGGTTATATATTGTCATACATTACACGGCGTAAATCCAACCAATTTAACGATTCGTTAACGTCGCTTTCCTGCTACACTGTATGAGCGCCAATGCATGCATTATCTTGTTATCTGGATTGAAAAACTATGTTAAAAGCGCAATCACGAAAATGATTTTCCCCGAAAATTAAAGATACTTTTCGTTGATTTTCGGTAAATAGTTCATTTATTTGAAATGTAGAAAACATTTTTTTTTTTAATATTAATAAACTTTCCTAAACATTAAAGCATCTATGAGAAATGCTGTTCAGTATAATGTTTTGTTCATATTACTAGCAAAAGGACAACTTGTCTCAAGAAAAACAGTCGTATAAGGTCAAAGCCTTGTAAAAATGATAAAAAGAAACCTTGTAACACCCACCTCTTTTAACAGCCTAGTTAAGTGCCCCGGTCAGACAGTTGATAAGGTCATAATGCTATTTAGTCCAGTTAATAGATATCAAACAGCTGTCAAGGGACAAATGACCTTCGACCTTTTGGGACTTGTTCAGTACAGGGAATGGTAAGGCAGGAAGAAAGCTGTTATAGGCCGATTGTTGATTCAGGATCATTCTTGTTAGCGCTTTTCGACAAACTCTTATTCCACAGAAAAATAACTCGTTTTACAGTTTACGAAATTCATTTCAGCAAAATAGACGTCTATATTAAAAAAAATCATAATGACTTTTATCTCCTCAGCACGTGTATAAGGTGGTCAGGGTTGAGGAGCCCACGGTCCTCTCCTTGTACAAAAAAAGGACCTCACAAGAGGCATTTGTTCTATGCTTTCACTCATTATATTTGCTTTTAAGCAAGGTAAACGACCATATTTCGACAAAGTGGATGTCTATATGTAATAGATTTCCTAATCTTTAAAACTTATGTTATATGTCCTGCCATCATCCTTAATGCTAGCGTTAACATGTGCTGGAATGGGGAAGTTTAATTTATGATCTCCCGCATAGCATAATAATTTGTTTTTAATCAGCCTGGTATTCCAGAAGCCTTTGGAAAAAATATCGTGTACAAAGTTGAGTTTGTGCTTGTAAACAGCACGGTTTTTGGTGCTTTAACCACGGTGTTTTGTGCTTTAACCACGGTTTTTACTTTACAAGATCAGTATGTATCCTTGTTTACTTTGCAAGTTTTCGTACTGTACCTTTCCGAATACTCAATATTTGCAAAAAAGTGCACTTCAAAAGATGTTTCGTGTAATGATTCAATACGTACCCTCTGACGCAGTGGAATTTCTAACACGAAATCGAACAGGTTGAGCCAACCTTAGTAATATCGCCTGGTATATTACAGACCCCCCACGGCGGACTCCAATAACATTGCTACTGACTTTTGCTGATTATAAGATACATCGGCAATATACATTGTGTAACTTTTTACGTTCTATTGCCTTACCATACAACACACACACGTATGATCTATCTTGTTGCGTACATAGGGCGCTTTAATGAAGTCCAGATATGTCAATACCGTAAACATTTCCGGGTCAGTGATTTTCCGTATTTTGTCATTTCGCACGTGGTTAACAGTTCGTGCGCCGTCTCCAATAAACACGGTATGTGCATTCACGAACAGTTCAGGGTTGAATGAGCACGCAATAGATCGGTTAAAGTCAATGGAGTGTGTTATAAGAAGGATATGAATAGGAAATTGTATGCCCGTGTGTTAGAGGTCAGTACATGTATATAGAAAAGTTTTTTTTCCAAAGCTGTTTTATTTATAAAAATCAGCAGGAATCGGAGGTTTGAATGATAGTCACCGAACGGTACATGCTGATGTTAATTGTAGGAAAGTCATGAAGCAATATATCTACGGCGCTGTGAAGTTTATGAATAGGCCAACGGGTGGCTATGATCCGGATATTAGCTTTAATGTGTGTATTAAGCCGTACCCTTTACGTCCTGGTAGCCACCCAAGTGAGCTCGTGAGCTCGTATGCACCTTAGGTATGCATACCCAAGGGGGTTATTGTTTACTTGTCTAGACAAGCTTGGGCTTAGCTAGGCCTTATTCGGAGGAGGATGCATGTATTGCGTGTTGGCCAAGGGTATGGTCTTGGTAGGGGGCAAGAGGGTGCAACAAGTAGAGTTTTTTTTGTTTGTTTTCCTGTTTGAACATTTACTGATCACGAATTCAGCTGCGTACATGTACAAGCGCATCTACGCTACGTTATGTACCGACACAAGCAAAAAAAAGCATAACTTAGTATCAATTCCTGTTTGCTGTGAATATATTTCGTTAATAGGGTTTTTATTTTCGAATCAACGGCCATCCCTTGCCAATATGGCTGCCAACTTAAAACAAAGTGAACGTGCATCGTTGTTATGATTTTAATACGTGCAGAACACAAGCTGCAGGAGGCGGTGTTATCCTCAGCTAGCAGACCATGAAGATTAGTCCTAAATACTGCTTAAATTTTTGTAGTACTAAAACATGCCACTGATTTGATTTATTTCGAATCCATGTGAGTTGAGCACGGAAAAGGAAATATAACATTATGTTTAACACTCTTCTTCCTGCGCTGACACTGAATAACAGTTGTTTGGGTTTTATGGCTATTTGTTAAAATAAGATAATGGCTTCATGTAAATTATTGATAACAACAGAATATTAGAATAAATACAAATCGGACGAAGTCGTTTAGATGAACGAGAGTTTATTTCAAACAGAACTTCAAACCATATATAAAATAATCCAATAAGATCGTCCATAAGGGCGATACAATTACTTCAAATAATGCCCGTCGTTCTCTCACGTTACCTCTGCGTGTGGTTTTGATATTTCATCATTTAAAAGGTTTGTACTTGAAACAAGGATAAAATCAGGCCAGTGTTATTAAATATTTACACATCAATCTGCATATTGAGATACTGCTTTGTAAATATGTAACTGCTCCAGGATATACACATACAGTACGCGGTGATATATTATCTAGCATCATACCGTCCCTAAAATACACGTCAACAGTTTTAGTCACATAGCTTGTGTTTATCAGACGAACATCAGCTTCAAACAAGCATCCAGGTTTTTATTAAACATGATTTTTAAAAACTTGAAAACAACCATTACGAATTCCAAACAAAAACTGAGGAAGTTTAAAGATTCGCACTTTGTACATGTATAAGAGAAGATCATGTGTTCCGGAAGATTGAGCGTCTTCTTGAGGGCATTCGTTGTGTAAAACTACGTTTAACCAATGTGATGTCACGTCTTCAAAGCAATAATTAGCGTAGTGACAAAAACACAAGGCACACTAACTGTACACTGTAAACACAACGGTGATAGGGATATCGTAAAGCAAACATAGTAGCGATAAATAAACGTATCCACTCTTCATTAACTGCATCTATCTAAATTAAATTAAATTACGGTTCCACGAAGGTTATTGACATTGCAAATAACATTTACATTCTCAATTCTTGAAATGGGACTTTTTTTCGGAGTGATAACTTACTCTTTTTTATTTATTACTAAATAAGTCGCCGTTTCAATTATTTGCGTTAACAAAATCATATTAAAGTTGAGAGGAATACTGAAATTATAAACATTTAAGCTAAGAAATATTTCTATAGCTAATAACTCCTGTGATGCATATCTCAGGTCAATCTATAGCATTATATTGGGAAGGACGTCACGGGTGGCCGCGTTAGTCAGTGCAAAATAAATCACCTTTCAGCAAAACGGTAAACTGCCCGACCACGTGGATTTTCCCGGGAACTCCGGTTCCCCGACATTAAAACCATTTGCACGCTTCTGTCAAGAATAACAAGAGTGATTAATATCTGTCGGGAATATTTAGTGTCTCAACTGGCGTAATATATATATATATATATATATATATTATATTTCGAAGGTCATAACTAGTATGGTATGACGTCACATCGAGTAGCCAACCTAAATGTCATGATAAACACACCACGTTACATATATAACAATGTTTATACTCATATATTGAAACTTAGATTAATATTTAAGTCACTATGACCTAAAAGCAACATTACAACCTAATCTAAAGCAAATGTGATATTATATATTTTTTATTTGTTTATTGTTATTAAATTATACATCTAGTAGTTTATCAATGATAAACAATTAATTTCTTCTTCTTTCTGTCTTTTTCATATTACCCACCTTGGAAATAAAGGTAAGTGATTTCATTTTTATTTACACACCTTCTTTTTCCGCTATATACATGTTGGGCGAATCGGTAAGAAACGAACAATGCATGCAGGCAGACATACATATTCATAAATACTTCCTCAAATAACTGCAAAATACCATGCGGAAGTAACCAAAGCTGGTTTTAGATTAGTCGACTTTATCTTTGAGGAAGATCTTTTTGATGCTATATGATAAATAGAGGATCTTACATCAGTGTCTATGTCATCTTAAATTGATAAAGCAAGGTAATAATTTGATACGACACGAGCCTTTAGGGGAGCTTCATATTAAATTATTAAAAGAGTATATAAATTCAATGTTACAAGGACGATCATTTAACCAAACATTAATCTTGAAATTTTATCTTTTATCATTCTGGTATTAATTATATTAAATGAAAAGTGAGCAAACATTGATAAACATCAACACTTAAGACAACATAAGTTTTCCCTAGAACATTAAACAACCAGATCGGGATTTGACCGTTTTCTTCCATATATATACTGTGTGTCTTCATTCTCCCTAAATCTGATATATTTTCACAAAATAATTTTGTCATTGAAATAACAATTTCAATACTTATTTGCATTTTGTCAACATTTGAAAGAAAAACATGTATGGAGTGAGACACTCAAAACACTTAAAACCAACGTACATTTCCAGCCATTCACACTTTATATAAACGCTGTTTGAGCAGAGGAGAAAAGACAGGCTTAAATTTCAATCATATTTTCGTCATATATGTACTCTTTTAAAAATCTTTCTCTGAGATACATAAACATCCATATTGAACAAATAACAGGTCATTCACTCATAAATGCCATTATTCCCACTTTCTCAAAGTGAAAAACTCCGTTTAAAGTCTTTCTTTGTGGTGCTTTAACATCCATTTTGAGCAAATCAATGCCCTTATTGAACAGGTACACTTGTCGCTCTTTACATTTTCTCAAAAAAGACCACCTTGTGTGTAAATATCTACACTGTTGACGATTACAAATGCACAGTATACGGAAGACTATTGTATTAAAGATTGACAGGTGAGTAAACGGAATTTAACAAAGCTGGCGTAATGTAAATATTTATTCAAAAGAGCCGTTTGTGCCGAAGCTGTGTTACCGTTGAGTGGGTATGTGATCAGTGCCGTCTGTGTCAATAATACACGTGAACGATGAGTGAAGTGCAAATGATGAGTACAATGATTAAATGACTTCATTAGACAATTGAGTGTTAATACGCAGATTAATCGGGATCACCGTCCAAACGATCGACGACTTTCAAGGGCAATATCAACAGCATTAAAGAATATGAGTATGATTTGATATAAGTTATGTATAAAACAAGTCCTTATGTTTTAAAATCCACCGCTAGGTGGCGAACAGGACCTCTGGTTTACTAGTCTTACGCTCTACCGATTGAGCTAAAGAGAAATTCTCCCTAGCAGAGTCGGTAGGAAGCAGAAAGTTTTTACCGGGGTGACGTTTATTTACAGTAAACTACGTAGATATATATGCTATCATGGATAGATGCAACAATGTGCTCATGTTTAAAAGTATAACCCCCCCCCCCCGCCCCCACAACAAAATTGTCATACATGAATAATCGATGACAACCACGTCTTTTGACTCTCTTTTAGAAAAGATGACATGAAACTAATCCCGTCGACCAAAGAAGTTTTATAAATTCACAAATCTGAAATACTACAATAAGTTAAAACTCGATATACTCTGTATCTTCATGTAAAAAGACAAAACAATTTGTTTGAAGCTTTTGACATATTTGACATTTTTAGTCACTCATTGACGTACGAAAAATATACAACGTAGAAATCTACATTTGACAGACGTCAAAAACCTTACTTGAACGTAAAGGAGGTTCCTATACAGAATGTAATAAATGCAATTCCCACGTATGATACGACTCCATCATGCATTGTTAATGGCCTCCTTGTGATATTTACATAACTTAAATGACCCCCGCTGGTAATTCTACGTTAACCGCCCCTAGAGGTAGATAATTTGTGACAAGTGACATCTGAAGTATGGGTTCGATCAATACACTGTCATATAATTATACATAAATATATATTTAGTGTACAACTGCTGATTTGTGCCGTATCGCTGTTTCGTCTTTACGGGCGAAAAGGTGAGATACAGTAACTTTTGAACTTCATTGTTGCATCTTTTCGGGGCAAAAAGCGAATGAACGTGGAGATATTTTAGTTCATTCTTGTCTTTTTCGGTCAAATAATGGAAAATTCGTATTTTCGAGATTTGAAAGAAAGAAAGACGAACAAATCCGCTACTCTATTAGTTATAAAATATAGATACTATAAAAAGATCGGGACGAAATAAATTTTCATTCGACAATTACCTCTTGAATACTGGAACAGAACAGAAAAAAACAAGAAGAAAATCGAAGCTTAGGTAAAAGTAAAGATATATTTTGGTGTGTCATTCCGTTAGGATAACGAGTACCTAGACTGGCCCCCATCTCTAGAAATATTGAATCATTAAGAAAAAAACCAATAAACTCTATTAATTGTTATCACCTGGATGTCTGTTCTAAACTAGGGGGAGATAATTAAGCTAGTAGTAAAATGCAGCCAGGAAATCCTTCATAAAAACTTGGGAGCTGGTAGCCAGTCTAACGAGTACCATCAATCTTTAAATATCAATTTGATATTTTCTACGGAATTACTTAACATCGAAATTAGCTATCAACAATCAATGAGTTTATTGAATACTGATGTTGACGTATTCAAACTCTTATTGATTATAGGAATAAATAACGCTAGAATCAACACGTCATACAACATTCCAGGGCTCTGAAGTTATATGCAATCTGTTCCCAGCCGACTACACGCTCTCACGAGTTTGATGATATGGTGGAAGGGACATAACTGCTATATAATTCGCGTACGATACCAGTATCTAATTCTTGCACAAAAATATATTTTCCCACGAAGATTTTTATATTTTAAATTAATTGATACTATCAAACATGTAACGTATCATGACGTTCAGGATCGTAAAATGTTGTTTATGTACATTGTAACACAAATTAAAATCTGAAGATTAAGTGTAAACAAACAAACCATTGAGATCGTATGTTTAGATACCACGTCGTTTTCAGTTTTAATCTCCTTTGTTGTAAATAAAAATGGAACTCGTGTGTAGTGGAATATAGCTATCATATTCACTATCAAATTATAAAATAGTCTTAGGTTTATTGATATCAGGGTGAGTTGTTTTGAACAGTGATTTTTTTTTAATTTCCTAAAACTAGAAGCCGTTATTGCAACCGAAGTCATATCTGTGCACTTCCTTTGAATCACGAACGAGATAAAATATGTATAGTTTTGACTAAATTTGAAATGCAATATTTAACTCGGGTGTAACACTGGTTTTAACAGATAAAGAGAATACAATTCATATTTTCCCAAAAATTTACCACAATTATTCAATTAAAAAAAAAAATCCAGTTTGGCTTACAACCTTAAGCTTTCTCATGTTAAAATATTGGCTTTATGAGCATCTTTAATGCTAGAAATAGTCTGAGTTTATCTTAATAATAATGTTTGTTTGAGATTTACTGATTGGAATACGTTATCGTTACATGCATTTAGTTAACGTACATGACGACCGTTGATTACATACACTGACCCGATATTTGTTCTTCCTGGGCTTTCTAGCTTTATTGTAAACAAAATAAGTGGATGTCTAGAGTTAGAAAATATATATTATGAATAATCATTATTATTATCATTATTCGAATAAGTTCGGCCTGATAAAACGATGAATAATTTAGAACCAAATGGAAGTGAAGAGGGTAACCGATAGGTATGAAAACGGAAAGAAATGCACATCGTGCTTGAATAAGGAAAATGGCTTTTCTTTTACTTTGAAACCTAATGGAAGAGTAATTACTGATCTTCAAAACGATACCAAGGTTTCATTTTCATCGATTAGAAATGGGATTGCTTCAAAAAGAACGTTAGACCTTAATAGTCCTCGCCAATTCATATATATATATATATATATATATATAGAAAAAATAAAATTAACGACCGACTAAAAAACTAGCTGCTTTCACCCTTCACAGGGCTCTTCAGGTTTATTCAAAAGAGAACAACGTCGTGACGTCACAATTACATGTCATCACACTACAATAGTAACGTGACGTCACGAAGTACACAAGATTGGTGGACAATTTGGCGTAAAATTTT